>NW_015440977.1:119989-208520 GCF_000150705.2 Paracoccidioides lutzii | reverse complement strand
AAAAAAAAAGAGAGAGAGAGAAAAAACAATGATCAGATATAACTAACGAACCATCAGAAAAACTCTCCAACATCGTCCGCTCCGTCTCCGTCAGCGACTCCTCAACACACCGCGGTAACCAAAATACCCCTACCCCTTGGGACATTAACGGGACCTCCGGCAACCGGCCCCTCGACACCCTCCACCACCATGACAACCTCCACAACCCCCAGCTAGCCATTCACCATAACCGCCGCCACAGCCGCGACACAAACAGCCAACGCGAGCGCATCGAACGCCTACGAACCCCCTCCACCTCCCGCCACCCGCACTCCCGCTCAGATAGCGGCACCTCCGGACCAGATTCCTACAACAACATTCACCACCCCCACCACAGCAGCCATAATAATGCCGACAACACAACCGGCCGCCGCCACGACTATGACGTCCAAGCCATGGAGTCGGACCTGCTGAATCTCAGCCCGCGGCCCGGAACGACATCACTGTCCATCACGCAGGGGGTGGGCGTGAAGAATCCTATTCCCGCGCCGACGGTGACGGTTCGTAGTGAGTTTCCGACTATTTGTCGGTCGAGGACGCAGCAGGCGCTAACATGTTTGGTTACGGTTGAGGTGCCGGGGCCGGATTGGGGGGGTTATGGTGGGATTTTCGGTGGGTATGGGGAGGAGGGAAACGGGAATGGTGGTGGGAATTTGAATATGGGGGTTGGTGTTGGGAGGGGGGAGGAGGAGGTTGGTGGGAATGGTGATGGTAGTGGTGGGGTGAGTGGGAATGCTAATAAGCAGGGGGCGCGAGGGTTGCCGGTTCATTATGAGGCACCGGAGGTGTTGGAGGAGATTACGGAGCAGTTGAGGGTTAAGGTTGAGAATTGGCATGGGTTGGATTTTCAG
This sequence comes from Paracoccidioides lutzii, assembly GCF_000150705.2. Lineage (NCBI taxonomy): Eukaryota > Fungi > Ascomycota > Eurotiomycetes > Onygenales > Ajellomycetaceae > Paracoccidioides > Paracoccidioides lutzii. The sequence continues at coordinate 207,630 of NW_015440977.1, read as the reverse complement.
AGGTGAGGATGACTGTGCACAAGATTTCTCTTCTCTGCTTTCTTTCTTTCTTTCTTTCTTCTCTTTTTCTTTTCCATTCTATATACTGAATAACCCCTCGCTGATCCAATTTACAGGTTTGGAAAACTCAAGTTGCACGGGGCGGTTCGTGTGGGTAAGGATCGTGCGTCATGGCAGGAGCTGGAATGCTATCTGTTCGCAGAGATGCTTATTTGCGTCAAGGAGAAGAAGAATGGGCAGAATCAGTTTGAGGATCCCAGGACGAAGCGGAAGCTGACGAGGTGTACGCTTAAGGGATCAATTCTTATCAAGAAGCATTTGAAAGATGTAGATTCTGTGCCAGGTGAATTCCCCCCTTAAACTGCCCCTAAATTACTTGCTTGTTATTGATTGCACTAACCTCTAACAGAGGAACCAATCCTAACCCTAAATCTCTCCGTCGCCGAACTCCCCTGCTTCCACCTCCAATTCCAATCCCGCAATCAACTTGAGCTATGGCGACGCGCCCTCCTAGACCTGCACAATCCCGACGCAGACCGCTCACTCGCCCTTCCTCGTAACCACAACCAAGACTACAACTACGACCTCGACAACTCCGGCACCGAAGAAGACGACTACCGCACGCACCAAACCATCAAGCGTGTCTCTTCCACCACTTCTTCCTACGGCGGCGGCACCAGATCCAACAATACCGCCCTAACAGACTACACAAATTCCATCCGCGACGTCACTACCATCTCAACAACAAGCACCATCCCGCCAACCTTCCACATCCCCCTCGACCTCGTCGTCGTCATCCCCGTCTCTTCATCCATGCAGGGTCTAAAAATATCCCTCCTCCGCGACACCCTGCGCTTCCTCGTCGCCAACCTCGGCCCTCGCGATCGGATGGGTCTTGTAACCTTCGGTTCTAGCGGCGGCGGCGTACCGCTCGTAGGCATGACGACGAAGACGTGGGGTGGGTGGCCAGCTATATTGGGAGCTATTAGACCGGTCGGGCAGAAGAGTTTGCGTGCGGATGTAGTTGAGGGGGCCAATGTGGCGATGGATTTGCTTATGCAGAGGCGATCGAGTAACCCAATAGCGACGATCTTGTTGATTAGCGATTCGTCGATGGGGGAAGGGGAGAGTGTGGATTTTGTGGTTTCGAGGGCTGAGGCGGCGAAGTTAGTGTTTTGTTTTGGCCCTATACACTCATAACACATCCCATAGCTACATTGATGTGCTGTTCTGTACTGACATATTTCGCAGAGTCGGAATCCACTCTTTCGGCTTGGGTCTGACACACAAGCCAGATACAATGATTGAGCTATCAAGCCGCACGAAGGCGTCGTACACATACGTCAAGGACTGGATGATGCTCCGTGAGTGTGTGGCGGGATGTCTCGGGTTGCTGCAGAGCACGTCTCATCAAAATGCGAAGTTGAAGCTGCGGCTTCCTGAGGGTTCGCCGGCGAAGTTTGTGAAGATTAGCGGGGCTCTGCATACGACTAAGCGTGCAGCGGGGAGGGATGCGGAGGCTGCGTTAGGGGATTTGAGGTTTGGGGATAAGCGAGGTAAGCCAAAAGGAAAATGGGGAAGGGGAGAAATATACTCTGGATTCCTTTCACAATACACAGCGCACTGCTCTAACTGCCTTAATTTAGACATCCTCGTCCAACTCGTCATAGCCCCTGACACAACAACCCAAGAACACCTCCCGCAAGATCCCTGGGAATCCATCGTCTCAGGCCTAGAAGCCCTCTCCGGCCCGATTGACAGCGACGACCAACGAACCATCTCTGTCGAAGAAGTGCCCCTACTTCAAGCCGACCTGACATACGGCGATATCTTGCGCGACGGCCACTTAACACACTCCCCCCGCCCTTCATTGCTCGCCATTACTATGCTCTCACCCTCTCAGCGGAAATCGATATTGGGATCTGGACGCCCGGCCACACCCCCAATCCCACCACACCCGTCAATCGTGCAGCGGCGCATGGAGTTGTTGACATCGGACATGCTTTCACGTGCCCTGACGCTTGTATCCCGCTCGCAGCAGGAGAGGGCGCAGCATCTGCTGACGGAGACGAGGAGTATTCTTAAGGGTTTGGGGAAGGGGGGGTTACCGCCTTTGCCGCAGGGTTCTAATAAGCAAAGTGGTAACAATAGCAATACCAATAGTGGTACCGCGAACGCCGCATCTGAAGCGTCAACAGACCCCACCGGCACAACCACCGGCAGCACGAGTACGAACCCGCCCTCCCCGCGCCCTTCAACCTCCCCATCCCCACGCGCCTCCTCCATCCCCCCACCGCCCCCTCACTCCTCCACCTCTGCCTCAACCTCCACCTCCACCTCCACCTCAACCTCAACCCCGTCCCCGTCTCCCCCCTCATCGTCCGCCACCATAACCCCGACCCCCTCCCACCCCCACCCGCACGCCATCGACCCCACACTTCTAATAGCCCTTGACACTGACCTCGACACTGCTCTCGAATGGATAAACCACCCCGCGGTCTTTGGACGGGATTCGCGCAAGGCGGTGCTGCAGGCTATTGGTGTCATTTCATCACAGAGGGGGTGTACGTTCCGCACGCCATCGGAGGCGCATTGGGCCGAGAGGGTTGAGGGTGTTAGGCGGATGACGGAGAGGTCGAGGGAGTGGAGGGAGAGGGAGGGGGGTGTTGGAGGGGCTGTTGGGGAGGGGGTTGTGGCAGAGGAGTAAGAGGGGGGGAGGTGTATAGACTTTTTGCTTGCTTTTGGGGTTTTTTTTTTTTTGGATCGATCGATCGATCGATTTGATTTTGATTTTTATGCTCGTTTTTGCTCATTTTTTAACCCAGTTTCCTACCCGTTTGGCATTTGATGTTGATGTTTATGTTTTTGTTGTTGAGATGGCCTCTTCGTTTCTTTCTCTCTTTTTGGATACATAACCCCCTTTTCCCTTTTCCCGTTTCCATGCGCTTCACCTCATGACCCCTATTTATGCACATGCACAGAAAATATTCTCATTTCTTGATAATTTTTTCCTTTTATTTTTTTATATTTTCCCTTTTCTTTTTCTTTTTCTTTTTCTTTTCTTTCATTCTTTCATATGTATCATAACCCCTCCGCTTATTTTATCTCCCGTTTCCTGCCTTTCCTCTTCCTTGTTTTCTCCGAGTGATATCTTTGAATTTCTCTTCCTCTCATATACATACACATATGCATACATATATTTTGCTTGGATTTTGAAAAGGATTTTATTGGTATCGGGCGGATATTCCAAGGATGTGTCTGCGCAAGCAGGAAAGCAAATGTCATTTGATGCTACTTTTCAGTTTTCTGTATTTGTTTCCTTTTCTCTCCCCGCTTCCTTCGAAGAACGGTGTGCTCTTCTTTTTTATATATTTTTATTTGGATATCCTCTCAATTTGGCTATGTTTTGTATGTATCATTTTGTGCGCGTGGATTTCTACTGCAGAGTAGCCACAAAAAAAGAGGAGAAGACAACAAAGAATTGTTTCATTTGACGGCCCCACGAAATGGCTGAGATTTCCCCTCCTTCTTTTGCTTTTGTTTTATTATCTGTTTGAATTGTCTAGGGTGATTTTTGTATTCAAGTTGGCTGATCCTACGGTTGCTGATTGTTTTTCCCCGCATGGAATTGTCTCTCTAAACTAATTAGGTCGGTTTCGGGTATATCTGAAATCCTCCTGAGTGCAAAAAAAATATAAATTAATTTATTATAGACTTGAGGCGTGGAGTAGATTTGGAGAAAAAGAACAAGAGCTTCGATGACTTTTTGCGTGTTGATGACGTTACATACATAGCAGAGCAATTCATAGTTAGCCTGCAGCAAACACAGCCGCTGTCCGTAGCTACAGCAGTCCGACTCACATCAGACAACAACTCCCCAACAGCTCCAGGTGCTCCCAAATCAGACGTGCGACCCGCGCGGGCAAAGTTATAACGTACCCATCTCCCAGCAAACCTCTTTCACGTGAGGATGCAAATTAGGGAGAACTATCCTCTACATGCTCCCCAGACACCAACCTCCATTGCCAAACAAGAACAATGTCGTGTGGAAGAGGCTCTGGCAGCGCTGTTACGATTCTCTCGCGATCCTTATTCCGCCAATCTCCTTCTGTAAGAATTTCTATATGTACCGGTAACCTGAAGAAGGCGTTTGTGGGTGATACCCGGGCGAATTTCGCTACGTGGAGTTTGCGCCGGTGGTCGTCCTCCGCTCCAACGTCCCCTGCAGCTCCCGCCCTCGCTCTCATATCCACCGCTGGTTCCACCCCCGCTCCGCTCTCCATACCCGCTACGCATTCCCGACAGCTGTGTGTTCACTCTCACGCCTTCTCCTCACCACGGGAGCGCTCATTGAACACTCTCCGTCATAGCCTCGATCGTCAACGTACAGGCCCGGCATTTCCAGTCTATTTTTATCGCAGCAGCACACATCATCCCTTAAACAGCGACACGTTTCTCCGCTTCCAAATACACGCAAACCTCCAGCGACCACAGCAACAACAGCACTGTCGACCGTTCTCGCAATGGCACGGTCAACAGCAACAGCGACGACATGGCGGGGATGGATATACGTATCGGACATTTGATGGGCGGGGAGGATATGGATATGGATATGGTGGCGGTGGAGGTGGCGGAAGAAGAGGGTGGTTGTATTACCAGTTAATGAACATCTGGGAGCAGCATAGATTGGTGATTATATGCGGGGGATCCGTGATGGTGGTGTTTTACGTGTGGAATCTGGAAGTTGTGCCTGTGAGTGAGTGTTTTTTTTATGTACACTCTCTTTTCTTTCTCAGTCTCTCCCACACACACAGTCCTTCATGGCTTCTTCCACCATCTCGAATCAAGAATTGCTATTTCAAATTTGAGCGAAAAGATGTGCTCATTTTATATTTCTTTTTATATAAATCTAGATGACCGGTCGCCTCCGCTTCAACTGCATCTCCAACGAATTTGAAATGCAATACGGCAAGCAAGCCTACGAAATGATTGTGCAGGAATACCATGGGCGTCTCCTGCCGGACTCGCATCCGCTGGTTAGATATGTTGACAGCGTTTTTCGCAAGCTGTTTCTGACGGGCTATCCACAGCTAGGCGAGGGGGATGAGACGCTGAAGAGGCTGAATTGGAAAGTACATGTTATTGATTCGCCGGAGATGAATGCGTTTGTATTGCCGGGGTATGTTCATCTCCCCCCCCTTTTTCACTATCCGTATAACCCTTTTTTCCTTGTTGGCCTTTTTCTTTTTCTTTTCTTTTCTTTTCTTTTTTCACCATCCCAATCTGCTCACCTTGTATGTACTGCAGAGGCAACGTATTTGTCTTTACTGGTGTCCTGCCTATATGTCGTGATCGAGATGGTCTCGCTGCCATATTGGGCCATGAGATTGCGCATGTCCTCGCACATCATATGGCGGAGCGCCTTAGCTCCAAAATTGTTGTGGTTGTTGCGGCGATCGTGGTATCGAAGCTCTTTGAGGTGTCAGAAAACTTCACGTCGGCTATTTTTAATCTGATTCTTTCTCTGCCCAATTCTAGGGCGCAGGAAGTGAGTTTTATTCGCCCTCAATTTTTGTATCATTTGACCTCTAGGTATTCCTGGCACTGTGAAGGAAAAAGGGAGGAAGGGGGGGGGGGGGGGCGCTAGGTTCTATGTTTGTGGTTCCCAGTTATCCTTGCTAATATATTACTATTGACGAAAATAGTTGGAGGCGGATCAAATTGGTTTGAGTAAGTCCTGATCCATCCATGAATAGTTTTGCAGTGTGGTAGACATTTCTAATCATGAGCGTTATGGCAGTGATGATGGCGAAGAGCTGTTTTAAGCCCGAGGCTGCTACTGCATTGTATGTTGTCCCACATCTCTCTTCTCCTTGAATCTCACTTGCTGGAATTTTCCATGCTGACAAGGTTTTTTCCCACTCCAGATGGAGCCGGATGCAGCAAGCCGAAAAGGGAGAGCCTCCGCAGATATTATCGACGCATCCTTCGGTGAGTTTGCGTATCAGCTCTTTTTAATGGACATATATATACTAATGGAGCTGTATGCAGAGCGGGAGACGGATGAAGGCTATTCAGCGGCTGTAAGAAGGGGCCTCTATACTATTATCTGTTTATTTATTTATTTTTGGAGAGTATGAATATGCTAACATTACTCTTCCAGGCTCCCAGAAGCAGATCTAGTGTATGATGATAGCGGTTGCGGGGTGACGGGGCGATACGGTAGGTCATTGTTGCCTGAATATAGAGTAGCCCCTGAATCTCATCCAGGTTTTGGACAGGAGAACTGACTGACATTTTTCTGCGTGTAGCCGATAGCTTTGGACAGGCATTTAACTCGTTCTGGTAGATATACCGCAGTAACTGACTTATATTATATTTTATAGAGTGAAATAAACATATATATGCTGTTCATGGATTCGCGATGCAATTCTGTTCAGCAACCATTACAAGAAGCCATATGCAGTGTCCCATCCCTATAACTATTTGCGTATTTGATACCGTAATACTCCTCCGAAGTGCTCTCTATTGACCGTATTATTCTGCCGTATCGATACCTGGTGCAAACAGAGCAAACAGCGCAGACACCCGCCGTTGGAAGCTTCACGAATTAGACTCAGGAGACAAAAGTTAACACCCACAGCCGGCACACAGCAGCATCCGTCTCGATATCTCAGACTCTGTCTACACGAGACACCTCTTCCTCTCCCACCCGGAGACCAACCGAGGAAGAGATCACCTGCAGCCATGTCGTTGTCAATTCCCAGCGCCCCAAATGCTGGGCTGTTCAAACAGGGCTATACAAGGTATGCAATTCTACTTTTGAGGGGCTACCCACTGCTTCTCCCCTGCCAGGATCTCCACTAGATGGTGATATGTTGATATCTCACTAAACCCATGCATGTATCCTCTTATTCCTGTATACTTACCTATTGCCTATAACTTCTCCTAATTCCTCTCATTTCCCCCATCATCCCTTGTCCTCCAACAGGAAAATTTCCCTCATATCAAGCATTCAAATCTCAATATAAAAAGTACCCGAAACATCCAACCTGCTAACTGTCCACCCCCCTCCCAAAACAGCCATGACGCCGAAGACGGCGCCGTGCTCCGCAATATCGAAGCATGCCGCTCCATCGCGCAAACAGTACAGACATCCTTGGGCCCCAACGGCCGCAACAAAATCATCATCAACCACCTGCAAAAGTTGACCCTAACATCGGACGCCGCCACCATCCTGCGCGAGCTCGAGGTTGTCCACCCCGCGGCCAAACTGGTTGTCATGGCTAGCCAGCAGCAAGAGGCCGAGATGGGCGACGCGACGAATTTGGTTATTGTGCTTACGGGCGAGTTGCTGAAGAAGGCGGAGGAGCTGCTGAGGATGGGGTTGAAAACGAGCGATATTGTGCTGGGTTATGAGAAGGCGCAAGGGCTTGCGTTGAAGTGTTTGGATGGTGAGTTTATTACATTTCATATATATATATATATATATGTCATGGCATGGCGAATTGTGGCTGATTGTGTTGTTATATGCAGACCTCGAGGTGGATAGGCTCAAGGAACTACGATCTACATCAGAGTTGAGCAAGGCAATTAGAACTGTCATTGGGAGCAAACAGTCCGGCTCAGAAGATATCCTAGCCCCGCTTGTCGCAGAGGCCGTCCTGACAGTCCTCCCGAAAAATCCCTCTAACTTCAACGTCGATAATGTGCGCGTCGTCAAGATCATGGGCGGCAGCCTAGATCAATCCCGAGTCGTCAAGGGCATGGTTTTCGGCCGTGAACCGGACGGAACCATTAAAAAGGCCAATAAGGCCAAAGTTGGCGTCTTCAGCTGTCCCATCGACATATCCCAGACAGAAACCAAGGGCACAGTCCTCCTCCACAACGCCCAGGAAATGCTAGACTACACCAAGGGTGAAGAAGCCCGTCTCGAAGCCACTATCAAAGAACTCTACGACTCCGGCATCCGCGTTGTTGTCGCCGGCTCTACCGTCGGCGAGCTAGCAATGCATTACCTAAACCGCTTCAACATCCTTGTCATCAAGATCCTCTCCAAATTCGAACTACGCCGCCTCTGCCGCGTCGTCGGCGCCACGCCCCTCGCCCGCCTCGGTGCCCCCATGCCCGACGAAATGGGCTCCATCGACGTCGTCGAAACGCTCGAGATAGGCGGTGATCGCGTCACGGTCTTCAGGCAGGAGGATGCAGGCGCCGTCACGCGAACAGCCACCATCGTCCTGCGCGGCGCGACGCAGAACCACCTCGATGACGTCGAGCGCGCCATCGACGATGGCGTCAATGTCATTAAGGCCGTGACTAAGGATCCGCGCCTGGTGCCTGGAGCGGGTGCCACGGAGCTCCAGCTCGTCGAACGCGTGTCTTCCATTGCGGATAAGACGCCCGGTCTCCCGCAGTATGCCATCCGTAAATTCGCGGAGGCATTTGAAGTTATCCCGCGCACGCTGGCGGAGTCTGCCGGGCTGGATGCTACGGAGGTTCTATCGCGTCTGTACACGGCACATCAGCAGCGTCGATCAACAGGGGGAAACAAGAAACAACAGGCCGTTAACCATGCTGTGGGTGGGGAGGATGAAGAAGAGGAGGAGGAAGAAGGAGAGGAAGAGGAAGAGTCCGAAAACGCCAGCTTGTCTGAGGATGAGGAGCCATATTGGACTACCGGCGTTGATTTGCAGGCATCTTCCGCTGCGGGAACGATCGATGCGGTCGAGGAGGGGATATTGGATCTACTCGCTTCCAAGGCGTGGGCTATTAGGTTGGCGACGGAGGCGGCGCGGACGGTGTTGTCGGTTGATCAGATTATTGTGGCGAGGCAGGCGGGGGGCCCGAAACCGCCGGGGCAGAATCCTAATTGGGATGAAGATTGATGGGGGTGAGTGAGCGGAATGCCCCCCTTTTTTTTTTTTTTTTTTTTTTTTTTTTTGAAAGGGGGTTGATGGTTGTTTGTGGTTGTATAGTTGAGTGACAATGACAAAATTGGTTCTCTTTTTACTTCTTGCAATTTAGAGATTAATTTGAATGGAAGATTTCCTTTTTCTGACACCTCTTTCTTCGCTCCTTGTTCTGGAAGAAGGGGATGGATAAAAGGGAGACTCTGGTGGTTTTGGATTGGGGTAGGTATATTATGTATTTTTAATTTCATTGAGCACATCTGTCTGCACGATGCTTAAATAAGGTGATTATTTTGCCATTCGCGAATAAAATAAATACATTTGGTATCATACTCTGGGCTGCTGAGTGCTAGTTCAAAGGCACAAGTTTTCCAACGCCCAGTATTTGATTTTCGCATCTTTAGCACCAATGAGGCCAAAACAAAGTAGTCCATGCTCTTCCTTTGCAAATACAAAAGAGTCATGGGCGTGTCATATTCGTGAAAGTCGTAAAAGAGACCAAAATGACCCCGAAGAAATGATCAGATGACACATTGTGCAAATAACAAAGGTAATATAAATAAAATAACAAGAAAAGGAAGCCTGTTCAAAGCTTATGGCTTTCACCTTTATATATGCTGTGTGATTTTCCGCGAAGTCCGTGCTTCTTCGATTTGCAAATAGACGGTTCCGTTTTTTCCCCACTGCACTGCACAAGCCTGTGAATAATTTAATTATTAAATTACTTATGGAGTATTTGAGGAACGAGCACGGCGCATACGTGACTCCATCGCTTGCATGGGGAAAGCGGCACAACAATGATAGCTGGCATTGGAAAGGTCTAAAGTTGAACGACGGTGTTTCGACGCGCAGTAGACGAAACACTCGAAAGCGGACGCTGAGACAAAGAGGGATCGAGACGACCTCTTCACGCAGTTCATCCTCTGCCCTTCGCAACAGTAGTTATCCCCCTTCCATTCGCCGTAGCTGGCCGGTGTTGGGTTCATGGAGCGGTTGGGAGGCGAGGACATCGTTGATTAACTCACGTTAACTACGTTAGTAAGACAGAGACAGAAGCGGAGACGGATCGGAAAAACTTCAACGGAAGCCGTATTTAAATGGCATGTAATGACGGACCGTATCAAAACGGCAACAATACATTCACATCACGTGCCATCACTGTCTGGAATTTTCAACGTCGAACTGAATTCAAGCTTTGTGAAACCAAAAAAAGAACCGGCTCAATTTCCTCGTTCTATTCTTCATACTTCTTCCTCTGACGGCTGCCTGATACTGGCCACTTAGAGCCTCTATACCTCAGCAGCCATGTCATTGCCTTCGCAATCCGCAGCGCGATTGTGCTGCAACGTCCTCCGCCAATCCCCGTCCCTCCGTCTCTCCTCGCACACATACCTCTCTCAATCCAAGCGGATAGCACCCGCGGCTGTTGGAACAAGACGATGGCAATCCACCCAGGCCGCTGCGGAGCCTCCTACGAATCCGAAAATTACACAGATTGTGGACCAAATAAGTCAATTGACATTGCTTGAAACTGCCGATTTGGTCTCGACCTTGAAGGTTGGTTCAATTGATCCAGTCACAACGTCCCTTTCCACGCTAAAGCCCCATTTCCGTGATGCCATTATGGAGTGGGAGGTAGACGCATTGCATTGCGTGGATGGTGATGCATATATCCACCCGTCTGGGATTAAAGTTCCCGCGGAATTGGGGAGCTTTTTAAAGTGAAACATTCAAATAAAAATATCTGACCATGATGCCAATTCTATCTAGTCTCGTCTTAACATCCCCGATCTACCAATTGGCAGTTTTGCAGCTGGACCTGCAGCTGGAACAGCAGCTGGTGGAGCCGCCCCGGCTGCCGCCGTGGAAGAGGAGGACGCCGCCCCAGCCGCCCAGGAGAAGACGCTATTTAACTTGAAACTGGAGTCTTTTGACGCGGCCTCGAAGCCTAAGGTCATTAAGGAGATTAAGTCGCTGCTGAGCCTGAGCTTGGTTGACAGCAAGAAATTCGTGGAAAGTGCCCCGAAGGTGATGAAGGAGTCTGTGCCCAAGGAACAGGCTGAGAAGATTGTTAAGACGATGAAGGATTTGGGGGCCAAGGTTGTCATGGAATGATCTTTTATTTATTTATTTATTTTTTATTTTTTTCCTCTTCTTCTTCTTTTTCGCTCGATGGTTCCCCGAGCCTTTCTTTCCGCTTGTTTTCGCTATCATCTAATCTATCTCCTGGAGTTTAAACGGGTGGAATAGAATCTTGCTGGCTGCGTGATTGGAAGGAGGGACGGGTTGCTCGACTCGGCTCTTGATGTGTATGAGTGTAGAGGCAGTATGTTGTACATTATCATTTTGGTCACGGGATTCATTATTATTGTTGTTCTCTCTTTTTTTATTTTCCTTTTTTTCCCGGCAATCGGTCGATCAAGCTGCATGTTGTCAGCTGTCGGTTCCAAAGGGACAGAATCAAGCTCAACTGGTGCTGCAAGGGCCAACTTTTTATTGTCTTGAGCAGCAGCAGCGAACGCACGGCAATTCTCTGCAATCTAAGTGCTATTAGCCTCGTAGTTAACTAATAGAGAACGTTAACAGCTTTGAGCCAACTTTGTGACTTTCCGGCGCAGCCCCAGCCTTGGTCGCTAACTCTGTATGAACTACTCCTTCGCAAGCTACAGTTGAACATTTTACCAGTAACCGGCAGCATCTGCTTACTCAGCATCACGATAACCTGCTATGTCCGTTTTTCGTCTGGTCCTCATGGAATGAAGCGCGTTCCTCTGGGCTATTCTCGGCTGTGCTTCTGTTTCTGCTTCTTTTGACATTTCACTTCTATGAATATCTATAGGCGAGTTCAGGTTTTCTCTTCACACTCTCCCTGTGTGTCCTTATATCCAAAGTTTAGCTAGATATAATGTACTCTTTGCGATGTATGCGGCACATGTCCCCTCTCTCAACAATTGCCGCCAAACAATTCCGTGTTTCCTCTTCACGTACAGCTATGAGAGCACCTTCGACCCAAAAAATGATGGGGAAACTTAGGTGTGAATCCATTTTGCGACCGGGGTCTGGCACCATCAGGTTAACAATGGAGGAAGCGGAATCTTTGGTTAACAAACTTCCCCGTTCGCTATTTGAATTCGCAATGCCAACTGCCGTGCCCGAAAAGTTAGACTTGGCAATGTCAGTCGCTGGAAATCTCATAAGAATCGCAGCAACGCGTGGTGCAAGGCATGGGAACGATGTATTAAATCAAGAAACAGGTGAATCGACATCGAGTACTCTGCTCAAATACCCGTTAATCCACTGGCTAATCCACTTTGCAGATCTAACTATACTATCTAGAATTGCATTTATTCTCTCCAAACATCCCGATTATCGAGCCGTAGCGGAATGGTGGTTGCATAGGCTAGCAGAGTCCAAGGAGCCGTTTGCTGTCCTCTACATTGTCAACAAACAATTCGCTGCTGGCCCCATCAAGAGGACGGTTTTGATTGATTACCTGGAATATTTCGCTCAGAGGCATCTAGTTGATGCAATGGTGCTCTACGGACAAATTCTACACGAGAGGCATAATCGCACCCAGGAAGCACTCGTTCTTTTCACAGCGGCAATGGAGATATCTGTGCCGACTGGGAGGAAAACAAACAGTCTAGATGAAGACCCGTACAGTGTTCTCGGTATCCCCCAAGCTTGGGAGATGTATGCCTCCGTGAAAGCGACAACGGGGGATAAGCAAGGCATTCGGGAGGCCGTGGAAATGGGTGCCTTTAAATTAGACCATCCTACAGCCTTCAAATTCCTCGCCAATATCGTCGCTGAAGAAGGCCACCTAGACAAATATGAAGAATATATGACCAAGGCTGCCATGGATTGTGATGCTGAGGCATGTCATGAGCTTGGATCATTTTATTTGGAGCTTTATTATGACGGGAAAGGACGAGACAAGCTCCCCGGGCCTTCGAAAGGGCAAGGTGTGTGCCCCAAGGATCTTGTTGCTAGAAAGTACACCAATAGGGAACTTCTCCAGAATGCGATAGACTGGCTTGAAATCGCTAGCACAGGTGGTTGGGGCCCCTCTGCCCTCATCATGGCCACTCTCCTGCGCGAGGCGGAAAAACCCCACAAAGGATTGCGGTATCTAAAGATTGCAGAGGAGGACGAAAATTCTGCGTCCAGGGCGAAAGAAGTGCGACTCATATATCAGGACAAGACCTTCAAATTGAATATTGAGCAAGAGATCTTAAGCAAACAATTTACAAGGTTTGATTGACCAACTAGGTCTATCATGAAGTCTTCCTTTCCCTCCACGGTTCCGGAATGATCTACCAACGAATGGGTATTTTTATTATGTTACCCCTGACATTTCGGTTTGGGGCAACTGACGAGATGCTCAATAAGATTTAGCAGGTACAGTTGTCTTTCATTAACCACTAGGGCTTAACATTGGAGCTTGCCAATCAAACTAACAGAAGTAATTTAGTTGAAATATATCCCAAGTGGCATATATATAAGATCTTCCCGCCACAGAAAACGTAGATAATAAAATATGACAGGGAATTTTGACTCCAATAATCCTTTGCATCCGTCCATTCTCAGTTTTCGAAACCCGATGTATTCTCACCGACGATCAATCCAAAACAAGGCCCATGGTGGGAGTTCTGCAGGGTGTCTAGTCTTCGATATCATCGTCGCTGGCGCTGTCCGTGTCCTTCCCTTGCTGTGATCCCCGAATTGTCTCTCACGCGTTAATTCCCACAGCACCCAAGGACCTCAATCTCGCTGTCAATAAGGGTGTTGGCTGCAGACCGGGAAAGTCCCTCGCATGAAACACCTGAAAAGGCTCAGAATAAACTTCGTGAAGGATTGGAGAACACCCCAATCGCAAAGCTTCATGGACATCCATGAGCTGAAACCGTAGCCGATAACGGCCTACCTTGCAAATGGAAAGGTCGGGAAAAATGAAAAAGGTCGCAGGCATAGATGCCGGCGGGTTGGGAGATTGCAAACGACCTGAGGTTTGTCTAAGGACAGAAGCCGAGTTTATTGCTTGATTTGGTGCTGATCGAGGGTGGGGAGGCGCATTGGTTGGATCGGGATCTTCTTTGACAGAAAATGGACCTGCATGACAGTTGCCGCTTAGTGTCCTGCCAGCTGACAAGTTGCTGTCAGGGTCGTTGATTTCCCCACGGTCAGTTTGCTTGGAAGGATGCTTCTCATTAGCTCCCCCGTGCTCCTTTGCGATTGGAGATAAGTGGCAGGAAACAATGTACTGATTGCTTGCAAGTTGCATCTTGTCTTCCATCGACTCCGGAGAGAAATCGGTCATCAACAGCTGAATGATTGGTATCGGATCGATGGGTCGCCGGCATTTATCTCCAGGTTTACAGGCACGAGCTGCTATAGGTTGCTGGCGCACGAAGAGGCATACGCGGGAATGGGAAACGGTGCCTGGTGCTTGATTTGGCGGCGGAGTCCTGGGACGAACTGTGAATCTATTGGTTCCAAATTGATTATTAGAAGGGGATGCTCTCTTATGGCGGGTACGCCGGTGGTAACAGGGTTCACCGTTCTATATCATCATCTCTGCCACTTTCTGGAAGTTTTCCTTTGCTTTCCAGGTTGCCAGAATCAGCTCCTCCCCTGTTTTTAAAAGGAGCGCTATATGGGTGCTCAGTTGAACCTTCCGACATTAGATGCGTTGGCTCTGAGGTGAAGGATGGTGTATCTAATGGCGCCTTCTCCCCTACCGGAGGATTGGTTGAATAGGAAGCTCCTAAAGGCGCAGCTGTTGAAGCGTAGTCCGGACTCTGCGCATCCATTGGCAAATACCCAGAATGTGGGAAATTTGCATTTGAAGGAGGTGGGAAGTGTGAGAATGTTGAATCGCGATGTGATGCTTGGGAATTGGTAGTTGGGGTGGGGGGGTTGTGTGGATTATCTTGATTGATTCTAATCCCTCGATATTCTGCGCCGTGATGGATCCGTCCTTTGGAACCAAGTCGCTGATATGGATGACTACAACGAAAGCGAGTCACAGTCCTTGAATTTCATCTGATAAATCCGTATTCTCTTTTATCTTGCACCTCGTTTTATGTGCTCGTTGATGATATGACGTTGATCCAGTCGCTTCCAGCAGGTGTCCGAATTTGGATTGCGGCTGCTGTGGTTGAGTGGCTAGTAAATTATTAAAGCGTACAGGAGCACCTACACTGGATAAGATATCGGTTCGGGCCATGAATCTACCCCTAAAGCGTGGGCGAAGGCCGGGTATATATAGACAAGAAACCAAGATTCAGTCCTCTTTTTACGGTGACGCCTGATAACTTAAGAAACCCCTGACTTCCTTGGCGACATCACCCAAGAGAAAAGAAAATAAACGTAGGAAATGTAAATCCTTACGAAGACCCTCGTTCCGTCCACTTCGTACAGGAGCGTGCGAGTTGGAAGGCTGGGCTTCCGCTAGAAACGGAACCTGTGCTGGGCTCTTCTGTCTTAGGTGTGTGTAAGATATGCACAGATATCACAGAGAAGGTTTGACTCAACCTAGAGCCTGGGTTCGTAGCCTCGTCCATTTTCCTTTTCCCTCTTTTCAGACAGAAGCTCACCGTAGAAGACCTCGTCACTCCACGTACCCAGGTAGGGATTGTGGCCTGATCGTTCGCGCATTTGGCATTGAATCCTACCCGACGTTGCCGCCAAATCCGCGCATTGATATGGCCTGAAGGATTTGGTAAACCCTGATCGTTTCCTGGGGTTAGATTGGAGGGAGCGCCCATGAGGGAACTTCAAAAAGAAGAAGAAACAAATACAGGGCAACAGGGATGACAGGGATGACAGGGTGTTGTTGTTCCACGAACCCAGTGGGCCGTTGCGCCATTATTTTCATTTGGCTGAACTACTGTAAGGAGGGGAGCATGGAACAGGCGCATTCCTGGAGATATGCACGAGGCACTTTTCGTCCTCCCTGTCGGCGAGAAGCCATGAAGAAAGCCTTCGGTTCGATGCACATATTTGTTTTCGGATCAAAATCTTCTAGCGAAAGTTGGCAGCTAGCTTGAAAAGTGGAACACAATGTGACTATAAAAAAATAATCCATGGCATCAGAAGCGGCATTGAGAGATGTATTCTGGACATGGACGTGATCCTTATGGGTCTGGGTTAGTGTGTTGTTGGTCTCTGACTTCAGCTGCGAAAAAGCCCAACGAAGGTCGATGTGAGTGTAAGCTGTTAGAACCCTGGTTCAAGAGACGGGAGGAAACCGTTCAGCGGTCTGTTGTTGGCCTGCATCATCTGCCGTCTGCCTGTTCCCGTTGTTAAGGATAATTTCGATCGATAGCCTCCAAAGGGCCCGAGTCAGTTGCCTTTCTTTCGCATGGAAGACGCTATTTTGGCTTTAAAAGGGCCAATTTCATCTAAAGTTAAGAGTCTCTCTCCGTGCAAGTTTATTTCAATCCCTTGACTGGCAAAACAGATGAGCCGAGTGTTTCATCTGGTAATACAACAATGTAACCTAGACAGCTTGCTCGGGAGCGGGGATGATCTCTGTTGAAGTCTGCCTCCAAAAACCTTACTAACTACGGAGTATAGTTAGTTACGTATCCGCGGGTATGTCAATCATAACCATTTTCCAACTATTTAGCCAAACGTGGTTGAACTTTGCCTTTGAAGGGTCATTCTTTTCTTTTCTTCTTTCTTTTGACCAACCATCGAGTCATCGACTCCTGGTTGTTACACCGTAGCGAGCCGACCCTCCTGCAAAGCGTGGCGATACAGTCTGAACAAATCGTGACAACACAAAGGGGAGCGCAATCGGTGAAGTCCCTGACTTCATTCGCTAGTCCTCCGACTTTGATTTGGGAGCCTCAACGCCGAAACTTGACGTGTGCAACGACTACAAGAGAACATCTCGAATAGAGATTGGGGTTTGGACTTGGTTGCTGGTTCGTTAGCTATGGCATTGCTTCTGTCCAAACACCTGCTATCATGAAAGCCGCTGAGCTCTGTAGAGTTAACAATCACATTCAGCGAGATTCAGAAGTCAGCGGACACGAGAACTGAAATTCGGTATTTGGCATCTCTATCTCGCGTCAAGATGCCGCTGTCGTATTTCCCAAAAGTTCTGTACGTCGTAGAGCACAACTTGCCCTGCCCTTTGAAAGAACCTATATCCAGATTCACTTAGCTATTGTTAATATCTGACTCCGGTCTATGAATGTTTCCTGGTAGGCTAGCAGCCACCTGTGTTATGGACAAACAGGAGTTGACGTATCAGATTTAATGTTAGTTCTCTGGAACTTTTACCGGACAATTGAAAGGTGGAGGTGTGTCGTTGCAGCGGAGCGGAGAGCATTCCACAGAATGGGACATCCCTGCCGCCTCTCTCTCTCTCTCTCTCCTGTTTTCTTTTTCTTTTCTTTTTCTTTTTTCTTTTCTTTTCTTTTCTTTTCTTTTCTTTTTTTTTTTTTTTTCAAAGCCAAGAAGTGGAAGGCAGGTAAAGTACCCACGGAGTTAGGTCTGAAATAAATGAGATCAAGGCTATCGTAGCAGCTCAGCGGATTGATCATGCATTGGTGCAGGAACGCTCCGGATTGTGGTTGGTGGTTTGATAGAAGCAGAGGTTGACGCACTCGCTGGTAAAATTTCAAATACCTCAGGAAAAGAGAAGAGCTAAAACTTGAAACGAAGGAACAAACTGACAGAAAAAATTATAGTTCACAGCTTTTCGAGACTCGAACAGTAGAAACCTCGTAATCATTTGTTGGACACAAGGCGCAAAATTGTAGAAGTGTTGTTAATGCAGGCGTAGGAACGAACACTAAATCAAGAATCACATCAAAGAAAAAATCTATCTTACAGTGCGAATTAAATCGCTAACCACAGATTTTTGTGTATCAACATGATAGAAACACAACATGCTAGGGTAATAGCACAAACAAGGCTATGTAGTTAAAGATTTGACAACATTAAACACCTCACAAAATGCTCAAAGATAGGACGCCTATCGCCCATGATCGATATTATAACGTGTAGCTCCATAACAGAACTCCGGTGGTCACACGTCCATAGTCCTGTGAAGTTGTTGGCTCGTGGTTAATTTAAACGAAATTGACGATAGGATTCAACCCGGCTGTCTGTTTCTCTTTGACATCGCTCTCCTCATACACTTACAGCAACCCCTTAACTCGCACGTGAGGATGTATGAAGCGATATGGGTGTGGGATAGGAACTTCCATATCGATATCTAACAAGGTGCAAGTAGCTTTTCACTTTTAGCCCCCAGCATCTTCCACTGGATGGTATTCAAGTGGAAAATATCACGAGCACTGCGATCACGGTAGCGGTGAAGCGCAGGCATGAGCCTGCTGGGTGGTCTTCGCTTCGGAATTTCTAATAGAAACCAGACTGATAATATTCCATGGAGAGACACGACCGAGGAAATAACTATATAATCACCCAAGCCTGTTCAGGGTTGAAAATAAACTGCAGGGTCAACCTCCATCCAGTAGCGGCCTTCCAAAGGCGTAATAAGATTCTTAGAGACCTCTGTCCCATAATCACAATCGCGATTCAAGTTTATCATCGCGACGGAAGGAAGGTATGGATGTGAATCTCGGGGATATAAACCAGGATCAATCGTTCCGAAACCTTTTTCGAGATATATCATCATGAAGCGCCGTTCCGAACGTTCCCAGCAAATAATATGGCCTGTGTTTACCCACCTTCCAGTTTCCCCTGTGTCGCTGTGAGCACTTCCTTCTACAGGGCCCCGGATCCGTTCGCAGAGGTAACCCAATTGCATCAGATACAAGTTCCTGGCATTTAACATCGTTGGTTCGCCGTACTGATAGTGGAGAGCACGAATTAGACCCAAGGATGAGGGTGATTGTGCGTGCGTTTCGTCAAATGAAGCACAACCGGAAAATTCAATAGGGGAGCACTGAGGACACCAGACAAACTCGTGAACATTGCCTTCTTCATCCTGTTTAGATCCAATTGGAATCTCAGAGCCCTCGAAATCGTGTAATAGATTAGCGATTATGGAAAGCTCCGTCAGCGACTTGGAAGATCCGTGCAAAAGAATTTCTTCAAAGAGCCGCTCTGAGCCCCTCGACAATCCTGACAGGTTTAGATTAGGATCAAGGCTAGACTGTTCAGCGCCCACCAGCCAGTGATCTGCCCATAAATCCAGATCAGCTGTTCTGACATGATGTCCTCCACCGTCTGGATGCCAGGTAATACCAAGTCTTCTTTCTATAGATGACAATTCTTCATGCAAAAGCATGGTCATCTTCTCACTTGAAATAACGTTTTGCAAGGCTCCGCTATCATCCTGTTGAAGCAACTTCTTCCAAAGTGAGGGAGACAAAATATCGTTTAGATCAGCAATCGTCGACAGTTGCTTAGCAAACTCTACTGCTCGTTTCCCGAATCCCGCCCTGAGAATGGCCATCAGGAAATGCGGTATTAACGATTGAACCAAAGAGTTGGAGGGATCGCTCTGTAGTCTCGCTTGAAATGTAGGCCAGAAGTCAAACAACCCTCTGGAGTCCCCCATAACGCCAAGTAACTGGACGTACTGGCTGTAGATATAATGCGGAGAAGAGCCGTCAGATTTCAAGAGTAACGGTAGAAGACTCGGATACGATATTGGCATCCCTTTCTCATCCAGGCCAGTGACGACCTCTCGCATAGGACCCAGGTCAACAGCAGGGCTCGCCCACACACTCGACTTAAAACATAGATAGAGGTTTCGGATGACGTCTCTAGCAGAACGGGCAGGTAGAGAATCATACCTGCCGGCAACGTAACTTTGGATGTAGGATCGAAGAGCCGCAGCTGAAAAGTGCTGTGCAGCGAATTTCATGCCAAAGATCAGAAGATGTTGCGGTATTTGTATCTTCAATAGCTCAAATCTTGCGAAAATGGCATTCAAAGTTATTAGGATTTTCTCAGGTGGTTCATATTGACCACAGTGCTTCAAAGCACCCACTAGGCCCTTAGTGTTTTGCTGCAACTCAAGGATTACCGAAGGAAAGGCTATATACCTCTCACATATGGCATGTATTTTCTGCAGTTCAGCAGCATTCTGGAAGTAAACTGGATCAAATCTGTCAACGGGGGGAGTAGATTTGTTAAAAACGTTATTCGGTACAGCGGATGAGTTGAATATTGTCCAGGTCTCGGGTAATTGGGGCTGGGCAAACGCTGCTGCTACATGCTTTTCGAGAGTCTCGGAGGAGTACTGGTTATTCGGCGCTTTTATAGTCCCTGTTACCGCAAATCGGAGCAACTGTGACGCTGACGGTTCTCGACGCGGGATTGACCTTCGCTGTTCGAGTTTGAGGCGAGCATACGACACTTTGCCCTGGTAGCTAGAAGTGAAGCGACAAAATTGGGGCTTCGGTGGGAGCCATAATCGGCAAACAGAGAAGCCCGACATAAGGAGCTCTCCTCCGGGGAATTGAATAACCGAAGCTATAAGGAGAATGCGGCCATTGTCGGAGTACCAGTTGCTAAGGTTTTATGTAGTTAAAGCTCGTAGATAAAATTGGACGGTAGGACGATTCCAACGGATGAATAATAAATTACATCACGGGAACGTCCGTCACACCGTTACGGACAGAAAGTTACAGCTGGTCCTGATTAGTACTAGCTGTAATTATTGTTGAGTCATCCCTCCATAACTGCAACTTCGACCTCATCCGCAATCATCCATCGATTCACACCCAAAGCAATCAGAACCAGCTTTCTATAATCTAGCATAGCCCACGCACGGAGCAGTGTTTTTTGCATGCAACAATGACAAACCAAAAGAAACAGCAAAGTCCTGTCACAAACATTCTCGGAACCCCGAAACTGACAAGGCGGCGAACCACCAAAGATGAGACCAGTGAGGCGAATGGCAGTTCTTCTGCATGTCCTGACGAGACTCCCGTATCAGATGCTGCTGCGAGGACTTCATCTGCTGAACCTGAAAACAGCAAGGTAGCGGATCCTGCTGTCTCCAAGACCGAAGAAATGAGAAACCGTTTCAAGGCGCTTCAAGCGAGAGCTGTAAGTATTAAGCCTCCAGCTGTCCCTCCCCAATAATGCTACCATAATATTTTATGTTCATTTGCTGACAAAATTATAGAAAAATGCTGCAGAGAGAAATTTGAAGGAAACAGCCGCGGAGTCGCAGCGACTAGCGACAGATCCTGGCCTTCTCTCCAGTATATCTCGGAAACATGCGTTCGCGTCGCATAACCTTCTCAAGGCAGATACTGAAGCCCAAGGCGAAGATTTTGAGCGAAAACGTGCTTGGGACTGGACCATCGACGAATCCGAGAAATGGGATAAACGCATGGAAAAGAAACAGAGGCATAGAGACGACACTGCATTCCAAGACTATCGACAAGATGCTCGGAAGATCTATAAGAGACAAATCAGGCAGATGCAGCCAGACCTTGAAGCATACGAAAAGGAAAGGATTATTGCCGTAGAAAAGGCTGCAGCAAGTGGCAGACTTCAGATAGTAGAGGCAGAAGACGGCGAGCTTGTTGCTGTTGATAAAAATGGTACTTTCTATTCCACGGCCCATTCGGTGGATTTCGCAGAGAATAAACCAGATCGCGCTGCAGTTGATAGGTTGGTGGCAGATTTGAGGAAGGCAGAAGAAATTCGCCTGAAGAAATGCAAGGACCGTGGCCGTGGCGATGAGGAAGATGATGTCACTTACATCAATGATCAAAATAAGAAGTTCAACCAACAACTGGCGAGATTTTACAACAAGGTAAGCCGAAGACGACTATTATGCATATCCAGCTCCTGTTGCTTCATGTACTTACATTTATCATCTAGTATACTGCAGAGATTCGAGACAGTTTCGAACGAGGTACCATGATTTGAGAACAGCGGCACAAGCTAGATGAATACCCATTGTTATTATTATACAGCTCCGGGAGTAAAGAGAAGAAAAATCTCCCTTTCAAATAATATACAAAACACGCTCTCTCCCAGACACAAATTCCGAGGAGATGTAATGATCTAAGTAAGCTTAAAGCATCGATCGCCTCCAACCTTTCGTTGCTAGAGTCTCAATCTTTTTGAGTCCTACGACACCCTGGACATCGTCGTCACCAATAGCCTCCACCACGGCTTCACCTACAATGTTGACGTTCAGCGGCTTCGCGGTCATCATTCCTAGGGACGAGAGCCTTCCGCCAAGGAGCCCGTTCACTTCCGAACCCATGATCCCGCCCAGCGCAATCGGCAGAGTCAATTTACGTGACGAATCATACATGAAAGTCGGTCTCATGAAAATACTGCGGAGGTCAGAGAGATTAGACGATATGAGAGCTTCGGCATCTCTCTTTGTTGTGAGGTATCTTTCCGGAACCATAGGAGCTCCGGCAGCGGCTGATATGAAGACAAAAGTCGGGACATGCTCGTATGAAGCTTCTTGAGCTAGGGCAACCGCTATGAAGAGACATATTAGCAAGTCTATTCCAGACCTTGAAATCAATAGACAATCCATAATCTTAAACCAACCTGAGTCCCGATTCATAAGTTCATATGTTAACTGGCCGCCCGATTCTCCAGAAAGAAGCTCTTCCCCTTCTTTCCTTTGTAGAGGATTCTGGCTCCCAGGCCGAGATGGGGCGAATATTTTACGTAGTCCACACACTATCGATT
Organism: Paracoccidioides lutzii; assembly: GCF_000150705.2. Classification (NCBI taxonomy): domain Eukaryota; kingdom Fungi; phylum Ascomycota; class Eurotiomycetes; order Onygenales; family Ajellomycetaceae; genus Paracoccidioides; species Paracoccidioides lutzii. Next base: position 185,050 of record NW_015440977.1, on the reverse strand, counting down.
CTCTCCCCTGTAAAATGCCTTTGTAATTCGCTTCTAGTAGTATTCCCATTGAATGGACGACCGCAGAAGTATCTTTGAGGAATGGCTTGTAGGTGGCCGGTTTCAGGATATCAGCCTTGGCCCATTCCACGGACTTTGCCCATTGTGGAGGCTGCGGAGAGGATGTAATAGTATCCCAGGCTGGTTCGCCGTGTCGACTAGAAATGAAGAACATTGGTCACGCTTTTGCATGTATGCGGAGCCGTCTGGATTGTAAGGGGTAACAAATTACCTCAATGACACTACCTCCCAGCCTCTTGCTACGGCTGATTTGCATATTCTTGAACCTATGTAATTTGTTAGAAATGGAGGCTAAAATCGATAAGGTAGAGCAATTGTTATGAATTGATGATGGTGATATATTCTTTTACCTAGAAATCCACTTCCGCCCGCAACAACTATTCTCTTCGCCCCGGCCATCTCCCTTCCAGTAGGAGGAAATAGTTTGAACTAAACCGTAAAAGCAAAACTAACCCCACTGATCATTTTACTAACAGTGTACAAGAACTGGTACGTGGTTCCTCTAAGCTTGAGAAGCTCGTCTGAGTTGTTATTTTACGATATCGAGTTGTCTATCGTATTGTTTTGTGACGACAGACTCCAGTCCGAAACCCTACATCACGTGACTATGGGGTTTAAATCGATCTGCTGAACCGAATCATAAACTAAAACATCATCCCAAATTCGAAGTACGAGTCGCACCTCGAAATCTTCAAGTGTCCAATACCTCTGAACTGCATCGTCACTTCAACAGATTTATTCCGAATCCTCTTGAAATTATGCCTGCTCCAGCAGGCACAAAACGCGTTCGCGTTTGTCTCCCGACAACTCCCCTCCTATCTTCACGTCTCAGTTTGCTAACATATGCCACAGGGAATCTCAATCTACAGGCCATTCGGTGTGTAAAACAATTCTTCCCCAAAACTTTGTGTTCCCTTCTCTCACGACTCCAGGTTTCCTCTAACAACCAAACCCGCAGTTTTCGGAAGCGAAGCGCAACCTTTCGACCCAGCTAAAAGACCCCCCGATGCCCCCGAGGACCACACCCACCAATGGCGCGCATTCGTTAAAGGAGTGAATGACGAGGACATCTCATACTGGTTGAAAAAGGTGCAATTCAAACTACATGAGACCTACGCGCAGTCCGTGCGCACCATTGAGTCACCCCCCTTCGAAGTAACTGAGACAGGATGGGGTGAATTTGAGATCCAGATCAAGCTCTATTTCGTCCCGGAATCGACGGAGAAGCCGCAGACTTTATGGCATAGTTTAAAGCTCCACCCGTACGGAGATGACATAGAAGGGAAGAGAGAGAGAAGAGATGTCATTGTGGCGCAGAACTATGAGGAGGTCGTGTTCAACGAACCTGTTGAGCAATTTTATGACCTGCTCACTGGGGGTGCAGGGGCGGCGCAGCAGGCTCCTAAGGGGAAGGCGGGAAAGGGCGCAAAGCAGTCACTGCCACAGCCAGGGAGGACAGCAGAAATCCCTCACTCGGATAGCCCGAAGAATCCGTATAGTCACAAGACGGAAGCGAAGGAGCTGGATAGGTTAGCGGAGGCGATCAAGACTGTGGATCAAATGCTGAAGGAGGAGAAAGCAAAGCTTGTGGAGCGAGAGGAGAAGCTGGAAGAGTTGAAGAAGAGCGAAGGCATCACCACTGTCGTTAAGAAGAAATAGTGGTTTAATTTTTCGACGTGGAGGAACGAAATGTTGGGGCGTACTACTTCGTCCGTTCCAAATCATCTGCGAAACAAATGTCGGAACGGAAATTCCAAAACGGAGATTTCATAACCCCGTCTATGCGTCCACATGCGCACGCACAAGCGCACTCACAAACTAAAAGCCCTAACTTCAACCCAACTCTGAAACGTTGTCAAGTCGTTAAAAGACCCAATCTAGGCATGCATTTGTTCAGCTTTCTCTCATTGGTTATTCCATTTAGCCTTAAAGAGATCCTGAATCATCATTCTCGGTCCACATTGTCGCAGATCAAGTGGTGTGATGAAGTTGAGATTCAGTTCAACGTCCTACCCGCGTCGAAGCAGGAGTGCCCCCCTAACTCGTATCAGACAATGGGTGAACTACCAGTGTCATGTGGCAGAGGAGCCAACATATGTTTGAACTTTTTGAGAGAGAAACAAAATTTCCTGTGCTTCAGTGTCCTCAGTTAGAAGCTTGGCGATAAGTTACTCGGTAGAGTTTTGTTTCGCCCAATCGCAGCAGTCAACCCTTACTACTGGGCCATTTTATTGGTATCAGCTTGTGTCTTAGTTATTTTGTTTAACGGATTGTTAATTCACAAAGGAATTATAGACTTCTCACGCGAGCTGCTGGCCGCCAAGTCATCTCCCTATCTAGGTCTAGACGAGGCATGGAGATCAACGTCACATGCGTCCTCCATGAGCAACGGAGGGCTAGTATCAGTCTAGCCAGAACGACAAAGAAAACCTAATTCTCAAGCCTAAATATCTCGACAGAAAACAATCCAATAGGAAAACACGTGGGAAAACAGAACCAGTCAGGGCATCGGAAAATCTAGTATATCCCAAACTCGATATCCCCACATCTCCAGTCCAGCTCGAAACCGACATCTAAATTTATGCTTTCGACCCAAACACCTTCACTCTCTCCTCTACCGGCTTATATGTCTTCTCCGCTGGCTCGCCTGTCGCAGTGCCGAAGACCATCTGGGCCACCAAATGCCATTCGGAGGGAAGGCACCAGGTCTTGGCAACTTCGTCGTCGATTAGTGGGTTGTAGTGTTGCAGATTAGCTGCGAGCCCGACGGATCGGAGGGCAACCCAGACTACAGTTGAGAAAGGAGATTACGTGGTAAGCTTTGAACGATTACCTTTGGAGGTGGGAGAGAGAGAATGGGAAAGGGACGAACGGTGATATTGGTGCATAGCATTCGTATGCTCTGTCCAGGGGCCAAAATAGTCCTTATACGTTGGGAACTTCTCTCCCAGGCCGCGGACGTGCGCCGGGTCTTCGAAGAAGAGAATCTGCATACACACGCAATGGTTTAAGGAAACTGGTTAGCAAGAAGGGATACGTTTATCGAAGACATCACTCCCACCCTTCAGGGGAAAAAGAAAGAAGACGAGGTCAATACATACAGTCCCATACGCGGCCTTAAACAATCCCAATTTGGGCTTCGTATGGCTCTCCCACATCTCCTTCGGTACCTTCCCGTCCGGAACGAGCCCCTCCTCAAACATCTTCATAGTAATATCCCACAATTTCCTATGCTCGTCATGCAGCAGCAGCACGAGGCGTGTGGACTGCGTGTTGAAACAGCTCGGCACATGCAGGACGGCATTGCTGACGATTTCCTGAATCTTCGAGTCTGGCACGGGGCTGGAAGCTGAGAGCTGGTAGACGGAACGCCTGTCTTGAGCTAGCGCTAAGAACGCCTCGTAGGAAGCCGGGGGGGCGTCGTGAGAAATATCTTTGACCGTCATTGGTTTAGAAGATAAATCTGGCGCTGCTGCTGTGGAAGCTTGGCGGATTGTTCGGAGAGTAGAAATTGGGAATTGGCGGGAGGGACGATGAAGGGAACTAATTGAGGAAGAATGAGAGAAATGGACTCTTTGTATCTGTGCAGGAATGGATAGTTGATGGGCGGTGTAAGGGAATAATATTGATATGTATCGTGGGGAGAGGGGATGAGAGGGTTTTATGGGACCGAGCAGCGGCAGATGTCTCAGGACGCGAGGTAGTTGGATCATGATCATGATATGGCTTCAATACCCAATTGATCATTAGTAAACTGTTAGTCAAAATGACAAATTGGATATTTTTTAAAAAAAATATAAATAAATAAATGAATAAATAAAAATAAAAAAAAAAGGTTTGAATGAGATGCATGGGGTGAGATTATGATTGCAACTGACCAATTGGTTAAATCTATTCGGTTTCGGCCCCATGTGCATCCGTGTGCTTGCACAGTAGATAATTATTATGGATCGACAGCGTTACGTGATTTGTCTGAGATCACTTAAGCTTTTTGACATGTGGGCGCTAAAATATAATTAAAAATAAAAAATAATCAATTCATAAGCAAGCAGCAGGGGACAAGAAAATGAATGAGCTTAGAGACTTTGACAAATCAATCTCTGCGCGGATTACTTAGTTAGCCGTTGCCCCTGGGCAGCACGTGATCAGGCGTGCAAATTTGTTGTTAAGACTTAATACAGGCCCAATGGCCAGGAGTCTATTCTCAAGAATGTGGTAATGAATTTTAATATTAACTATAGTTAATTGTAAGTATTTGGATTTTTCTTTTTTATAACATGGATAACTAGTTACCGATAAAACTGCTACATGTGATTGGTGCATGTCTTATATCATCACACCAAGCGATAACTAACATTCGTTCGTTTGACTCTTGTTGCTGATCAATGCTTACCATGCTCCAATGGCCTACTGTCGCTACATAGCAGGTATCTTAGTTACCATCTAAATAGCTGCGGACAATTGGCGGAGGAGCTTTGATCTGGCTTACCAATTAAGCTTAGCGCTCTCCCTTGTATTGGTGAGATACAGGCGCGGGGTAGTTTTGTTAAGGATATAACTGTTATTTGCTATGCCAACGTCTGCAAAATTTGTGAACGGGGACTTTTGGCCATTGGGGTTTCCAGCCATCAGTCGACCAGCCGGCATACTGTTCGATTCAGATCCTTGAAAAAGTGCAACCCGTCCTAGATGACCTGCAACTCGGCTGATTACAGAGAGTGGACTCTTTAAAAATAACAGACCCAAGACATAACAACGTTATTTGATAGCTACTCAAAGACACCCGATATCATCTGCAAATTTTTGAACGGGCCCACGTCCAAAAAGAAAGATTGGTTGAGCCTTAAGCGGCAAGAATTTCATCGAATGTCTGATGCTTATCCAACGTCCGCGCCGCCGCTTGTTCCATCTTCATCTGGTAAAAACCGTCAAGTCCAGTCTGCTCATCCTTGCTCAGAAGCGCAATCCTATCTTCAATCGAAGTAAACTCCCCATAATACTTCGGGTCGACAAATTTCCAGTAGATATCATCAAATAGGAAGCTGGATCTGGCCGCAAGACAAAACCAGAAAGTTCCATCTTGCATCGACCGTTCCATGTGTTCTGACAGAGGCGGGGTTACAGTATGGCCTTGGGCAGCCGCTTCATTCTCGCATTCTCGCAAGACGGAAAGAAAAATCTGTTGCCTCGGCTCATAGTGACTTAGAAAGTCATCAAATCCATTCTCCAAATCTTCAGGGTCCTCTAGCAGTAACCACCACGGTGAACAGTGCGTAAATTCAGCCGGTGCGGCGTAGCAAAATTCCCAGTTGATGACACTCTGAATGCGAAAATCAGCATCCACAATAACGTCTGACGGTTGCAAGTCGTCGCAGTACAGGCAGAAAGGCCCATTGTTATATGTGGTAGAGAAGCTGCGTGCAATTTTCGTAAACAGACAGCGAGCAACATATTTTCTTTTGCAATCCATTTCATCGACAACCGCATCATTCCGCTGGGTTTGAAGGTGCCGCATATGATCCCCGGCAAGTGCAACAAAGTAATCTGTCGCAGTAGAAAATGGCCCTTTCCATATATCCCGAGGAGGGAAGTTGGCATGCATGAGCAGGTTATTGATATTATATGTTACTGGTCGTTTGTCAACAGACCAGATCCCGTCTGCGTTTCTTCTGGGCCAACCTATTTGAGAGAATTGGCACCGAGATAAGGTTAGAAAGATCCTTGCCATTTCCTGGTAGCAACGTCTTAGTTCAGAGCCATTTTTCGCAGAGTCCAAATCAGCTGCTTTTGAACGATCTGGTAGAGAAGCATGAAAGTATTTTCCCAGAGGGGTTCCGTCAACGAACTCTATCACCATGTACGGTCCAACATCACAGATACCACTTCCGAAAATCCGGGGAATGGGAATAGAGCTATGCTGGGAGACGTAATCCATAACGCAAAGCTCGCTGTCAACTTTTTCTCTGCGTAAAGCGACTATTCCCAGTTTGGGGAGCCGCACAATGGCATTGCGACCCGTTGCGAAAGTTACTTTGTAACAACGATTGTTGGCTTCCTCTCTGTAGAGGACGACTTTTGTCGCAGTATCCCGACAGTGGCTGGCCGCAAGTTTCGCAGCCAAGTCCTCTATCGGACATAGCTGCAATTTCCGCACCCATAATATGTACAACGTATCGGCATGCTTGAGGGCTTCGCCGTCCGCATACATCCTGGGAATCGTACTGTTTGATCACAAAAAGAGAGTCGATTTCAAGGGACTGGGAGATTGGAGGAAGGATGACGAAGCTTCAAGCTGTGAAGAGGGGCATTCGATGTTATATACGCCAGCTAGTTAAACGGGGCAGCATTGTTTGACTAACTAGTTATAGTTAACTAACTAGCTCACTCTTAATCAACATCATTCGTCAAACAGTCGACGGGCAACGGGAAGATGCGTTGTCGACTCCACATTGGACATGCTTAGTTTACAGCAATTCCCATGAGACCTCCGTAAGATCCGTGTTCCATGGGTGGAATCCCTTCGTCCCCGGTTTGCTGCACTGATCCTTGCAAAGCATATTAGCATGTATTGTTGATGCTCATTATTGGTCGAACTGTGTGGATGATCTCAATTTCATCACAAAATGGGCAGCAATATTAGGCAGCGGCAGAGGCAGATGAATAGCTTATTTCAAACAATTTCCATAATCATTCGTATGCCGTGGGCGTTTCCCATGTCTATCAGAAGCTTTTACAGCTCTCGCTACCATTGAACCTGTCCGGCATCACACCAGGTCTTGATGTAACAAGAAAGCGACATATCTGGGAACGGGGATGGGACCCAAAGAGCCAGCAACGGGGCAGAACGTTCTCAAAAGGGGCCAGAGACACTCTCGATTCTCTTATTTCTCTTCACCAGAACAGCGAGTCATCAGCATCCTCCGGAAGCATTATAGTTGGACTGGCCGCGGGCACTGTGCCTTCAGCAGCACGTGAAAGATTTGCTACAGCAGCATCTTAAAGAAGCTCTGGAGGGTCAAGGAGATCATCGACAACCTCAGTCAGGAGAAAGGTCGAAAGGATGCAGGAGATGGCCACATTGAGTAACAGCCGACGCAGGAAGAAATAGGAGTTCTAGCTTGATCGGAGGACAGAAAATAAATCGATCGGCTATGGAAGTCGAGGACATACCCTTCAATTCCATTTTTGCGGGTGCTCACGGCACCGTGCATCGAGCGTTAAAACTCATCGCCATAGTGGGTTTCGTCAGACGCGAAGGAAACTCTCTTCTTTTGAACGTATCTAGAAAGGACAGTTAAGCAAGATTACACGGGACAATTTGAATTCTGCGGAGCTACTCGGATAGGTGGAGGATCGCCCGACAGGGTCTTCTGTAAGTAGTTAGTGGACCAATCCCCGAGATCGTGCCGGCATTCTTCGAATATCTAGATATTCTCCGACTCCTCCCTGTAGTTATTCAATGTCCAACTTGGTCGTATTCTCCCCCTAAGTTAACATTTCCAGAGTATTTGGACCCTAGCTGATGGAGGGATTAAAGTCTGGAAAACTGTTTAGCGCAAGAAAATGTTCATTTTTGTGACATGAAATCATAGTTTGGGCGTGACATTATTGGGGAGAGTCTTTGATCAGATTATCTTTGGGTTCCGAAACAAGAACTAGAAAGTTACAAGGAATGATGATGATGATGATGATGATGATGATGGGGGGCGTTGCTAAATAGAGTAGAGTTCTATATCGTCTGAACAAGTGATTTATCCATTTCCCATCACTCCTTTCCAAGCGTCTCACTGTTACCATTATGTATAAAGTGAAACCCTTCTACCGAAAATATTATTTAAACGCAGCTTCTGCGGACTGACGCAAGTCGCCCCGAGGCCCTTGCAATGCACATTCGCTGAATCCCTGGTCCTTCCGATTGCCACTGTACCACCCTTCTTCAATGAGTCGAATTTCCGTTTCTCGCCAATACTCCAGTTTGCCGCCAATCCCGCTCTTAAAATCAAGGTCGCCCAGACGCACCTCGAGTGGTTCATCTTCGTTTTGTGGAACCTACAACAACACGCGGGCATCAGTCAGAACACTATTTGGTCGCTATTCGGGACATTTCAATTTCCTCACCCTAATGAACATGGTGCAATCCCTCAAAGTCATGGAAATTGCGCGTTCACGGAAATGCGCCTGTTGAGCATGGAGGCCCACTGCATTCTTGTCTCGCTGGCAGGCTTGAAGTTTCAACAAGGTGTTGTTTCGGTGTATACATCTGGCGACACGGTCCCGTCCGTGATCGCCCCGCATGAACCTTGTTGCACGGAGTACATCGTCGAAGTTATCAGATACTAGATCAAGGGGGCAGAACGAAAGTTTCTCCGGCTTGCCGGCTTTCCGTGCCCTACAGTTTTTCATCTCGCGTAGTGCACAAGTTCTGCATCGCTTTGCATCAGGCGGTGCTGAAGGTGACTGCAGCAGCCACTTTGGTTTGAACTCCCATAGGCATTCACCCGACCCTGGGACGGGGGTCATATCCGTGATCAATAGCCCAAATGGTTCCGTGGTAGATAGGTGTACTCCAGTGCGTCCTTTTGGTCGTGCATTGCGAGATTCGAACGCACGGAGCTGCTCGTTGCAAGATGTAATGAATCCTTTGGGTAATCTGACAAGTTCCAGGTCAACCAGTTCGTCGCTCATAAACATGGGTCTGATGCAGCTATTGAAATTCTTCAAAGTATCCTCGTAAGGGGTACCAGAATCGATCTCTTTCCGCAGTCGCAGTAATTTTCTAGACTTCTGCTGCAGCCCTCCCGGATTTATCACTCCAACAGGAGAAATTTCGCCAGGAATGGTATACCTGTAAACTATGTTTGCACCACCTTCGGCAAGGTAGAGCGATTGGGTGCCATCAGGGAGTTCCGGGATCGGAAGTGATGCAATATGGGGGGAGATCAAGTTCATCGCATCGGTTGCGTTGCAATCGGATCCTGGGTTGGCCGATCGCTTTGGTACTTTCCGCCACAGTTCTCTTGTTTTCCCTCGCACAGCCTTTCGCTCAGCTTGTTGTATACGAACTGGCGCCTGCTTTTTATATCGATCTGTGAATCTCAAGATCAATATAAAGGCAGAAAACGCAAACAGGAATATCAATCCAACCATTGGAGAGAGAAAGGTCGGGGACCAGCGTGGGCTAAAATTGAATGGCTAATTTCTCGACAATGCAAACCCAGCAAGGGAGAACATCAGATGGGGCGGCAACGTCGTATAACAGACAGGTGAGGTTGTCCCGCCAGCCTTGCCGTACGCGGTGGGCGTCTTCGTGGCCGCTTCTTCTCTGTGATGCGCTACGTATTTTGCCCCTTTCGCAGACTGACGTCTTTAACCCCGATGCGCCATCATAATGCATGGCATAGAGCAAAATATCATCCCGGCGGGGGGGTATAACTGATGTTCAGCCAGCTGTGATAATCAAGAAGTGTACCAATGAAAATGCGGGTTTTGGATGTCTTGGAATCAAATAAAAAAAAAAAAAAAAAAGGCAACGTAGATAAACGGAAAACAAAATTCAAATTTTAACAATCAAAAAATCAACTCAACAATACACAAAATCGGAGTTTGCAAAATAGATATTTTATAGGGAAAAAGAAGAAGAAAAACAGAAAACCACCCACAGCGGGAAACAGCACACCCCGATGCGGTCTGCAGCCCTGGGCTCAATCCTCCACGGGGGCAGGAAGGACTCCGCAGCGGATGTCGGGGGTCGGGGGTGTGATGTTGGTTAACCGAGAAGCCCAGCAGACGATGCACAGACTGGCAGCAGATTCGGCCTTGACTCTGGGTTTGGACTTGGATTTGAGAACTGGTTTTGGTCCTGCTTGGTCCCGGGTTTGGGTTGGCGCAGGTGGCAGCAGTGGCAGCAGTTGCAGCAGTTGCAGCAGCTTGATGTTCGCAATTCGACGAAGACAGGGTCTGAGTCCAGAGTTTCCATCCCCAGCCAGCCAGCGAGAACAACAATCACCACGGAGGGATGCGTGATGTTTAATGAAAAGTGGTTGGACAGATGGGGATTTTGGAGACTTTGCGGGTAACAGGCTCGTTTTAAATCTGGGGGGATTTTTTATTTAACCAACTTGCTTGTTCCGCTCTCTGAATTTTTTGGCTTTTATTTTTATTTTTTATTTTATTTTATTTTATTTTCCTTCTGTCTTCTCCCCTCCTTATTATCGTTGTTGGTTCCTATTGGAAAATCAAATAAGAATTCCGCAGCAATGCGCAAACCACCCGTAACTCCAACACCTCTTGATAGCTGCGCGAACACCGTTTTCTCTCCAAAAAATGAGCAATTTAAGAAGAAAATGTCAACGACCAATAGATCGTGTAGGCTAAAAGATTGAGGAGATGGTTCGACAACATCTGCTGCGTTTCAGAACTGCTGGGTGTTTCGATGATTTCCGCATGTGAAGCGGGATCACCCAAGAGTCCGAGTGCTGCAGCGGTGTTTCTGGCCACTGTCGTGCCTGTGCCGAACTCCGGCTCGAGAGATCGCAGCAAGAGGCGCTCTCTAGAGTAGTATATCTCCTGACCTGCCGGGCGGGTCTGATATATGGAGTTGAAAGGGTCAGGGCAGAGAGGAGATGGGGGGTGGGTGGGAGTGATCAAAGAATAGTTATATAATTTTGTTCTGATTACATTTCGCATGGGTCCACCGGAAGAGTTAAAATTCGAGTCGACTATCAGAATACGGAGCGCCCAACATGCAAAATATATCAAGACCCACATTGTAACTATAATTTATTAAACTCTCGACCTGATGGCGGAACACAGTTCGTTCAAACGGCAGCTTTAGCTCTCATCGCGAAAATAATTTTAAGACGATTTTGTTAGTTAGTTAATTTACTTCCCAAGTTAATTTTTTGTTAAGTCCCCTTGTGAACTAGTTGGCTAGTTAACTACTTCTTCCTCTCACCTTTGATCGGTCAGATCTTTATTTTCTTTTCGTTTCCTGCGGGAAAACTTCAATGGCCTCAGTTCCTAACTAACTACAAGGGATGAACCAAGGCTGCATGCCTCGCCAACCGCAGTTCATCGAGAATCACTACAAGGAACACTCCCCAGACAGAAGAAGGCCGACAGCGAATACAGCTGCTCAAGTGGTGGATACTGGCAAACAGGAAACCCCATTCAGCTCTCGAGAAAAGGGCTTAACCTTGAGTTTGGGGATGGACTCGGACCTTTGACAGATCACCTCTTTGCTGGTTGGACGTGTGGGATGCCTAGCAGCACCAGACCGTCCAAACCTTACAGGGAATCGACATGATCAGACCAGGCGAGATCGGTGGGTGCAGGAGGCAAGGCTTGGAGCGTCAAAGCTAGTGTTCAGCTCGCTGCGAATAACGAAGCGAGGGAGGCGAGGGCGACAGGTTGAAGAGGGGTAGACGACTCGGTATCTGAGGGGGGAGGCCTCTGTTGTTTTTCTCATCCATATCAATAAGTTGACAGCCAGATCCGAAGCAATAAACAAAAAAAAAAAAAAAAAAAAAAAAAAAAAAAAATCATGACTTAACTGTGTGAATAGGACTTCGTGTGAGGGGTGGAGTTCATGTTTAACTAGCGGGGTAGCTGCCACGATTTCCCCTGCAGGCTGGTGCTCAACATACCTACCGTTCGTTGTCTAACAACCAAATGGAGGGGTTTCCCATGGAACAAGCGTGAATTGATTTCCACGGAGGGAACTTGGAGAATTCCTTTGTGAGCACGCACTCAGAGCTTTGCATGGACACCAAATTCAAGGTGCTCCCAACCGGTCTGCTTCCGAGATTCTTCAAAGGTTTAGTTCTGCATCGTCAAATCCTGGGTCCGGGAAACAAGTATTTAACTAATGCAGGTTGCGTTGGATATCAGGAAACAACCACATTCCGTTATCCAATCATCCAGACTCAAGTTCCTTGGTCGCGTGGGCATTTTGCACCTGGATTTTGGAGCTTTTGGGCCGTTTTGAATACCGCTGGCGACACCGCAAATCCAGAGCAATCGGTCCCTGGGAGGCAGAGGGGAAGAAATATAAGTTTTAAAGGAGTAGTTGAATATTTTAAAAGAGTAATTCATTTTATTTTAACATGGTTATAATTAGGGTCATTGATTTATAAAATAATGAAGACATAAGAAACTTGATAAAAAGAACAAGAACAACTAAACTTGGTATCTAGATAGATAGATGCCTTTGAGGGGCCTCCCGCGCACAAAACGGCCGTCCCTTTTGCGGCTGCGGTCGGTGGCGCTGACCGCAGCTTCACTTGATCGAGTTATGTAACTTAACTAAATAGTTAAACCACAACACCCTCTTGCTATTCCAACAACCTCACTACACTGCTCTTTTGCCCTTTCACCGGTCGCCCTCACCGGTCGCCCACTCTCAGGGCCCCCCCCCCCCGATCCGCCCTCGCCCTCGCCCTCACTCTCCCCCACTCGCCCGCGCTCAATCCTGAGTCACGATCCTCACGCTGCCCCTGGAATCTTCCCTTGTTTCGCCTTCTCACTCCACACCATCTCCGCCCATCTTCCGGAGAACTTCCCACCCAGGTCCTGTGTCTTAGCTCTTCAGCCCTGATATTCTCTGCAGGAAATGGCAATAGATACTCCTGCTAATGATATTCAATTTTGTTAACTATGAATGGACATTACTAAGCTTCCCCACACTGCTACGAGATGTCCGAAATGCCCTTCTCTCCCTTTGATACGTATGACGTATACCCGATAAAGTTGAAAAACTGTATCAGCTGCAGGATCCCAGCAGTCCTCCCGTTGTGATAAGACACAAAAGTCTGTGGCTGTGGGATTGATACGAGGCTGGAGAATATTTCCATGCAGCTCTTTCTGCCATGACAAACGTGTAAATGAAAGACCGGAAAGCAGGAGACCGGCAGGTAGACTCACCTCTCTTTTTTCGGACTGTTGATTCTGTTGGAAGGAATTCATAGGTAACTGGATAACGAAGAGGGCCCAAGCACAAGTCGCAGCAACGAGGAGTCTTCGACTGGGGCTGTTGCGCTCCCGCCTGCTAAACACATGATGTAGCCAGCCCCCTGCTGCATACACGTGATCTAGCTAGCCGGGAGATCACCGAACGAAGATACATATCACTACTACATACAAGATATTGGCTATCACATATTTATCGCAGATGGGTCCCATCCACAACTAAAGAATGCAGCCACCGTCTGGAAACCATGGCAGAGCTTGTTAAAAGATGCTCCTAATGAAAAATGTTAAGGGCCGCGAAATTCTGTCCAAATACGGTGGTTCCTTTGTCCATGTCTGCATTCTTCCCCAACCTCTTAACTCTGATAATACTAATTTATGTCTACCGTCTGCATAGCTGTGGAAAGCAGCTGGGTTGGATGAAGAAAGTCACTTTGCTGCTCTTGGAGATATCACACCCCACGCTCCTTGTCCTCATACTTTGCGTATTCTTAATGTCGTCACTGCCGCTTTTACTTGTTCCTTGCCTCCTGGCTCTCGGCAAACTTCATTCTTCCTACTTGGACGGTTTACCGCCATTTCTCGTCTGATCCTGAGCCGGTTCAACAGACTCCGAATCCGATTCATCCTCCTCCAAGTACTCTGCTGAACAGTCAGCAAAGAACCCGCTCCCGCTATGCACGCCCGGTGGAGATGAAAGAGGGCTTACCGCCATACTCGATAGCGCAATTGTTGCCATCTGCGTCCGCATGCAGGCATCTCTTTCCAGCCTCAGTGTAATTCGCTATATGTTGGTGGATGAGGCACCAGTCAAAGTGGCCCGCTATAAAACATTCTCTTGAGACAGCATCACCGCAGTGCGGGCTGCTTGTTGTCAGCAAACAATTGAATGACATTCAGCAAGTACTCCTCACCAGTCCATGTACTCCCCCGCGTCATCAATGTCATCCACGTATTGACGCGTCCACACAACCCGGCCCTCCTTCGGTTTGGGAGAAGTTGGGCTCTTGTTTGCCGAGTCCTGTACTACGTCACTTTGGGCTTTAAAAGGCTGTCAAAGCTTTTTCTTCTCCTATTTACCCGACTGTGAGTCTCTCCAACTTCCTGCTGACTCGCGATGTCGGTGCGCCTGTCAGCAGAAGAGCTGACTGGATCCCTTTGCATGCCATTGTTCTCGTTCGACATCGCCGGGGAAAATCGGGTTCAATCAAGCAGGCGTTGTGAGAATCCAGTAGGAGTGGTCCGATCGTGTTTTTGAAAAATGGTTGGGGGAAATATATCCCAGGGCAAGTGTATCGAACTGGAATTTCCAAGTCCTGTCTGTCCTGGAAATGCGGGTACTTACCAGGATAAAATATAGAGGCGACGAAGGAAAAAGTTCAGGCGAAACGAAATGAAGAAGTCAAACATAGAAATCAAAAGAGAATGGAGGCAATAAAGATATTGGGGCATAGGCGAATGTGCAATTGCCATCGCCCCGCATGCGATCCCACATACCGTATATAGACTAGCCAGCTTGTCCTCCCAATACGGGATCAACCATCCCACACTAACACACTATATCACATGAGATAATCCTTATCACGGGAACTCGTGCCCCTCCAACCCCCCCTCGAAGAAGCATGTGTCACACTTCCTCTTCTTGATGAAGATAAGCTGGTATCTCTAAATTGAGGAATACTGTGGAAAAGTATGATATGCCTTCTGTGTTACATACTCCTTTCTGATACAATGCAGAAATCACGTCACGTCTACGGTTGTATCTTCTTCTTTGGGGAGACACGAATTGCGGCCACATACGATGCTATCATTGTACCACTTGGAAAATCCAGAGGGGTGAGTGATCGTTGATAATGACTCACACGTCACTTGGGAGATTCCGCATTATTTCGATTTCAAGGAGCCACATATTTTGCCCATCAGTGGAACCGGCTGACTAGGATCGTGGAGGACCACGTTGTTGTGCTGTGCGAACTAGCTGGCCGAAATCTAAACTACTAACTATGTATACTGTATGGAAGAACGTGGTTAAGGTAGCCCGCAGCATCACCTGACATAGCAGGAAGCCTGGTCGTGACATTTTGATGAACACAAGCGGAGGAAGAATGGACAGGGGAAGAGCAATCCACGCATGCATCATGATCCACAGGTTAGCTTGAAGGCGCGGGCTCGGGAAACAACAGCACTTGCTCACTTTGGCCATAAACAACACCAAGGTACCAAATTTTCCTCAAGGTCCTTGTCATTCGGGTTTGTGAGGACAGGCAGGTGCAGAATGGGACGCTGACGGATTCGCAGCGCCTATCGGATCGGATGGCACGCTCTCTGGACAGTGAGTGGACTGACTCTTTTGCTTCTGTCTTGCTACAAAAGACGCGCATGAAGCTCTCCAGAGACTGCTAAAGAGAGGTGTAAATAGTGTAACAACCAGCACAAGGTTGGTTCCAGTTCAAGACACAGATGGAACTCTTCTCGCAACTCGCAGATATGCCCGGCTCTTTTTGAAGATGAGATGCGCTGTATTTTTATTCGGGTGTCGCGTAACAGCCAGGCATTTTTGGTATGCATGGATGGGCAACTGAAATCCATTTCCGTTGATGCCGGGCGCAGGTACTAGATGTTCAACGAAGGACCTGGACAACCCAAACTCCTAAGATCGAAAAATCAAAAGACAGGCAGGCGCACCGAAGTTCCTCCTCTGAACCGTGGTTCTCCCAGTTTTGAAAATCGCCAATTTTCTCTATGGAAGCCGCTATTTAAACCAGACGAAGTTGCTGACGAGTAAGTTTTTGGGGAAGCAGAATAGATTTGCAAAACTGTGCATGAGTTATGAAGTGTTTTTCAACATGGCTAACCCAAGGCAGGAGCTTCCAGCATGGTTCTATCGTTTGCATGCTCTCACTATCAAAGAAGATCGAGATGTGACTCCTGAAGACTTTGTTGAAGATCTCTCCAGTCTTTCGGGTCTCTCTTTTGATTCTGAAGCAAACGTAAGTATATGTATGGCATCCGATCGTGAACATGCGACAGTGCGGCGGAGCAGGTCTCGGAAGGGACAAAAGAGTCAAAGCAGCACTGCTGGACAGAAACGATCTTCTGATTGTGGACACAGCGCTTCCTCCCCCTCCGAGTAAACGTACCCAGTCAAGCTCTCCCACCAAACCAATGGTGGATTCTACCCCACCGAACCGAGTGCGTCGTCGCGTGGTTGCTCAGGAGTACGGGAAACCTATCTACTGCAGCAGTTCAAGGGCTGCTTTGCTTGCTGGGCTGCATACTGTATTGAAGGAGATATCTCACTCTATGACAAGGCTGGCCTTGTCCAATGCGACGTTTCCCACGGAACCTGATGGTGAATGAGGACAACAACAATCCTTCATGGCGAGCTTTCCTGATCGACCTTGACCTGGCCATCAAGAAGCGACGGGATGAGTCCTTGGGCGCGCAGGGCAAGACTGGCACCAGGGCATTCATGGCTATTGGTGTCTTGTATGGTGGAAAACATTCCTTCATGCATGATATGGAGTCTTTTTTCTCGGTGCTCTTCTGGATATGCATTCACTATTATGGGCCAAATAAAGGGAAAGAGGCGGAGCACTTGGAGAAATGGAACTATATGGAAACTGAAGAGCTTGCACAAGCTAAAAAGGGATTGTTGATGATGAGAGTGATTTTCTCGGAATTGCAGAGGTTAATTTCACTCCATACTGTCAACCCCTGATCCCCTGTGTCAAGAGGTTACGCCGGCTTGTCTTTCCAGACGGTAGACGATGGAAGAAACCGAATTCTCATCTGTTTCTGAATATGATCAAGGAGCTTCGACATGCGCAGAAGAACTCAGATATCATAGACTAACGCGGATTCAGTGTCACATTTGTCGAATAAATGCGGCCTTTTCTACATGCAACGATAATTTTACAGGGATGCCACTGAAACCTGACCCATAGCCTATTCATCAACAGAAACGCACGATCTTGTGACCACTTCCCAAGCCTTGGGTATGAAGATGGGCTCCCTTCCCCTTGGAATCCATCTTTCTGTTGACTCCTTTCTTGTTTGCATTTTCACCTCCCATTCCTAACTCTTAGCATTTTCCAAGTCGGTCCACTTGGATATTCGCGTCTCTATTACCAAACGCTGAATCAGCAGCATGGCCGAATACGGTGTTGGCGAAAATTGTTGCAGGTGCTCAAACCCGTTTAAACCAGGCCCGTCGTTCTTTTATCCACGGCATCTCTCACTTTGCTGGTAACTAGTTAATCCAATCTGAAAGGAAGACCTTGTAGGCCAACACGCAACAAGGCTTGTGTTGTCAGGAATAATGGACACTACTTGTCATCATTTATTACGTGCCTTGAGACAAGACTCTAAAACTGCTCGAACCATTCTTGTCAAACGGGAGCTGCGTCCCATATAAGAAAATAGGGTGAAATTGGATATTCCACACTTACAAAAAGCCGAGTGACAAATTTGCAGAGACAGAAGAGAGATTAGAAACTAGAATATCAATCAAGTTTTTTTTCCCCTTTCGAAGATATATATGCTGCTCTCGTTTGATACATGCTGCGCTCATTTCAGCTCCCTAAGCAGAAATGTGCTCATCAAGCTTGGTCAAGCCTGCGGAGACCCAAATGCGTACAGACCAAGAATGTGATATGTAGTACTTTCATATTTAAATCTTTGTGCCATTTTATACCTATTTATGTTTTACATATTTTCTGTATATAACTATATATATTATATCAAATTTGTAGCTTATTATATAGATCACAGAATTATAAATTTGTGCTGATTGAGTTCTACGAAGTTTTTTCAACAGGAAGATATCTATGAATATAAACAAGATTTTTAATTATATCTTAGACATCTAACAACACATCACACTCTTTGTCTAGGGGAGTAGTATTTCTACTAATCTTTAAAATGCAGAAGATCAATTCTCATACACATGTGTAAACAGAAAGGATGAGCTAACATCTTCATTCAGAATTCACTGAACTAATATACTCTTTTTTGTTCAGAGCTTAATCTTTACTGCTGCTGGCAAGCTAAAATCACATTTGATTCTACCAGCTAATTAGTGATGTAGGGTGATTCTTGAAAGGCTGTAACCTGCCGCTACAGCTTTAACAGAGGAGAGTGTGCCATTGTCTAATTCTCGGTTGGCTTTTTGAATAGATATTTCGCGTTGAGAGCTCATTATGAGAAGGTGGAAAAGATAATTTATGTTGAGTTGGAAGGTCAAGAATTCATCGGGTGGCCCAGTAACCAACTAACAGTTCATTAGAAGGCTGTGGCCACACCAATCGCAAACTTCTCAGACAACGCCCAAGATCTTTGGCCACCAGATCTTCCCCTTGATGCGCCGTTGATTCCGAAGAACCGTGTCGATTCACCAGAGAAGAGAACCCCTCGGTTTCATCTAATTTAGAGTAGTTTATGCCAACCGCCCCCCTTCCGCCCAGAAATCTCAGCCATGGAAAGCATATCTAGCAGTACATTCTCCACGCCGCCTCATTGCACAGCGGATTTCTGTCTGATACCGGTATGTACGCCATCTATTGTTGACATGGGTGATCCACTCATGTCATCCCCAACCCCACAGGAAGCTTCCATGGGCCATGATTTAAATCACTCCCCTCTGAAACGATCTCAATTCCTGTAAGAGTACAATTGGTCAAAATGCCCTACCTCCAAGCTGGCGTTTGTACACAACTAGTCCATTGCAGTTATGTAACTATATATCTTATGATGCATCAACAGATAGGAACATCCTCTCCCTCAGTATCTCAACAAATAGCTGATGTTCAGCGGCTCGTTGAGAAGTCTGGTGTGAAGTATGTCATGCATTCAGCTGGAACAACTCTAGGTATGTGTATATATATGCTTCTAATAGCCTCGCTCTATTGCTCCTGATTGGTAAATAATCATGGGATATATTTTCAATGCTTCTATCCTCTCTATCTATTCCAATTTTCTGCTAAATAATAGACTTATACGCATCTCCACATGCCTTCTACCTGAGAAGCTGACGAGACTCCAATCCATCCAGAAGGCTCATGGGACGCTGTTTTTGCTGTT
The DNA here is from genome assembly GCF_000150705.2 of Paracoccidioides lutzii. Taxonomy (NCBI): domain Eukaryota; kingdom Fungi; phylum Ascomycota; class Eurotiomycetes; order Onygenales; family Ajellomycetaceae; genus Paracoccidioides; species Paracoccidioides lutzii. The sequence goes on along the minus strand of NW_015440977.1, from coordinate 165,943 downwards.
ATTGGGCAGGCACATACCATGCTGCATAGCGAGGGTATTGTTCGTATCCAGACAGATATAAGGGTTGGGTCCAGGTGAGCGCGTTGTCCTTTGATTTCGATATTTCCCTTAAACTTTGTCACCACTGACTAGTAAATCTGCAATAGAACCGACAAAGTGCAAAGAATGGAAGACAAAGTGGCTGTTGTTGAGAAACTGCTGGGGAAGTCTTGAGAGTTTCCAGTTTCGCAAAGTTAATAGTTTTGCCGTTTTATTGCATTGAGCGAATGGTTTTCAAGTGATTCGTGCCCTTTCATTGGTAACATGTGGCCATGTCAGTTGATAAATGAAGGAAAAGAGGTGGAAAAGAGATTACAGAACTTCGATGTCATGTTAAGTAAATGTATACACGCAAAATATACAAACGTAAACTGCGTAAGCTAACGGACATGTTTATATTGCCGGTTCGTCCTCACCTACGATATGTAAGTTTGGGTGAATCGGAGTCGGAGGCTGACCGTGTGACTATGCATGGCAGAGAATAAATTTATATCTAGTTACTATAACTACTTTTGACCTCAAGCCACTCCTGGTCACTTTTGTGTTTGAACTAATTCACTCCCGAGCGCTTTTATATTGATCCCAGGGCACTCCCGGTTGCTTTAATATAAAATCTGCTACGTATGAGAGGGGGGAATGTGAATGGATCGCAATGAAGGAGCTGTTACCAAAGAGGGCTTCTGCAGCTGTGCAGAGAGGACCTGAATTAATTCTCCAGTCGATGTCAGGCCAGTTTTCGTATTCCATGCGGTGCTTATATTCTTGCCAGTTAATGGAAACGCGACCAGGAGAAATGAAGTCAGTAGCCCAGCGCTTCAGTTTCCGAAACGGTATTTTTATACGATATCTGGCACGGTTGTTCCTAGCGATTCTCTTAATATGCTTATACATTAGTTATACGGGGGGTTGAGGGAGTTCTCCTGCTAACTTATGTAACTGCTATTGGGTTAATTATCTCCCTGATTGGGGCGATTCTCGTCGCAAAACTCGTCGGCATCCCCTGTCAAAATGTCACTGTGGGTGTTGTTATTCAGATAATTCGGCAATTCGAAATACCCAGACGTGGTGTCAACCTGGTCTTAAAGACAGTTGGTCCTCCTGAGAAGATAGAGTAATTATTCAGCCATTGACGATTATTGACGAACATTTTCAGATTCAGAACCTCTGATATACGCTGTGGGGTTCGGAATTCATCTTTCCAAGGCGGTTTTGTCTTGGTTTGATGGCATGCACGCCTCGACGCTATAATGTGGATTATGTGGACTACCCTCCGTAGTTCCAGGGTACTTCGCATAAAATGAGCCGGGAAGATTCATACAATCCTTAGGAAATTCTCTCGCAGGTACTACGCTGAAGGAAACCGTTGAGTTCAGCCGGGGCGTAAATTGCCTCAGCAGGCCGGTATTGAAAGTCGTAAAGGCTGGAGAAACAAAGGATTTCCCTGGGTCCAAGCTGGCTAGAGAGTGACCGGTACCCATAAAACGACTGCACCCGACAGCCTGCGTGCAGCGACGGTTAAATCAGAGGACCCGAACTGTTCGCAGCCTGAAAGTGTCGACCCAGATATTAGGGTGAGGGTCGCCTAGATTCACCAAATGTGATAGCATACCGCAATCGCTGCACCAGAACATCGCTCCCCTGAACACGGGGCCGTGAGTTGAAGAAGTGGGAAAAAGTCGGTTAACCCGCCCATCCTTTTATCTATCCGCGTCGCGGAACTTAGTTAGCAATTTCCTCGCCAACGAGGAATTGCTGCAGCGGAAAGATAACAAAGCCGATGGAAGATAAAATATGATGTTGCGCAAGAAAAACAGTGGATGTTTTTTTTTTTTTTTTTTTCGCTATTGTTGCTCGGGACCAACTTCCAGGGTTTCACCACGAACGGTCTGCAAGGAGCTTGGTCTGCCGTAAGGTTATGCCATTTCGCCTTTTCTGGTCGTAGGCAACGACCGCTCGTGCGCATACTGCCGTCGCGACGGGCAAAGCTGAAACTCCGGCAACTCCACCGAGGAACTTTACAGATTGATACAACCTCTTGGTTAGTTGCATTCGCCATCCAGCACCGACGGGTTGACGTGCTAATATGGTAAAGACTACCCAGGAATAGAGGGCAACTAGGGCATAGAAAACCACAATAAAGAGAGTGCTTCCGCGACGATGAAGCATATTCTTTGTTGGTGACGATTCACCATGGTCGGGACCGATAGTAGCCCCGTCCAGTGAGTCCTTGTGGCTTGATTGATCATCAGGGAGGTTGTGCGAGCCTTCTCCAGGGGCCCAAGTGGGACGGAGTGGGGGGTGACATTCAGGATTCATCGACATAGTTTTGGCATTGAAGAGCAATGTGAAAATTGCGGACGCCTAAACGATACAGAGAAACAGAACATTTTGTCCGACTTCTTTCGGATTGATTTTTCGAAACAAACGGGTGTGGCTGCTGATTAGTTAAATATACATTAATTGTCGGCCTGCATCGTATTTGCGCCGGGAGAAATAATAGATACGAAAAAGGGGGCTCAACGGATGCTAGTTACCAAAACGCTATAAAGGGAGCAGCCGTTTTTGTAGGGTCACCTAGCATGAAGTCAAAATATTTCCTTCCATTACCGATGCTGGAACACTGCCTGGGTCGGTGGTTCCTGGGCGAGGCGGGTTGAAGAACTTGTCATTCGGCCGCCCTCCCATTATCAGGGTTTTCAGACGGAGACTCCGCTGATGACTTAGACTGCTGAAAAGGCACTGTCGGGACCTGAGGGCACGGTACATAGCGTCAATCCAATCGTATCCGCAACTTGACAGAAGATACTGGGCTCAAGAGGGATACCACCCCACACAGTTGGCATAAAAAAATCCCAACAAATGCTGGCGTAGGAACCTCATTATTTGCGTCTTTGAGTCTCAACTGGTTTCGGACGTTAATTTGCTGTGCGGATTGGGATTTGCGATTGGAACCATTGGCGCTCAAAACGTCATCTCAGTTCGAAGTAGTCGTGATAGGAAATCATAGCTACATTCCTTCTAGCAAAGTTGCCTTTTTTCTCCGAGCATCGAAGGTGGTGTGGAATTTGGGTCAAGCTTATTTCAGGTTGATGCAGCCGCAAAACTCTCACTTCACTGGGTAACTACTAGGTCAACAAGCAAGGAAGCGCAGCGGATGGGGAGCTAAAATATACGTTAAGTACGGTACAAAAATATTTTGAGATAGACAAGGGTGTTAGTTTGTTTGGTGTGCTCATTGCTATTTGAAACTGTACATTTACTTCCTTCCGAGCCAGCTGGACACGATGAGGATCGAATCATAAAATATGAGAAATAATATCTCAACAAAATATATGATACCCTAATCGTTATAATTATGGATGCGATCATAGAGTTGTTTCTCTACCTTTCGTTTCTCCTCTCTATACTTCATTTGCTGCGAGACGTGTCCATGATACTTCCACGCCTGATCTTGCTTATCATCCAGCTCACTCCTGTTCAATGACCGCTGTGGAGGGTTCACAAGCCTGTGAGGATCCTCCACCATTTTCCCAAACACCGAAACTCCCCAAACCCTATCTATATCGCGCAAAATCTCCTCGAGTGTCCATGGGTTCACAGCCCGCAACAGACGATTTCTGGGACGGTTGGATAACCGGTAGTCACCAAATAATACAGCGAGACGCAGTCGGGTTGCCAAGCGGACCGTGTTCATTTGCACGATAACACCCTGTTCCTTCAGTTCCCGCAGGAGGACGTGTCCTCGTACCCAGGGGATGATTTTTTCGCGTTCTTTGCTGAAAGTATTATAATATATTTCTTTGGAATTAGGTGCGAGAGAGAACCCCCACGCGACTATTGCGGTCTGTAGGTGCACGGAAAAGATCTGGCGGAGGGGAGAGTCGGGATGAGCGGGCAGGAGCAGCCTTTTCTGGTCGAATTTGTGGATTGAGCGTTCAGGGAAATTAGGGTCAGTTAGAGGTGACTCTTCCTGTTTGGGATCCATTGGTGAATAGAAATGTATCAACCAAAGGCACAGTTTTCGAAGATCATTCCAGTCGGCCCTCATCCCAAATCGTTTCAAGATTTCATTCCACCGGTGAGCTGAAACATCAACTCCGACGCTTACCAAGTTTTGCAAGATGCCAATCATATACGTGATTGCACGAAGATTCTCCGGATCTCTAGCTTCTTGCATCCCAAGCCTACGGACGGGTAGTATCTTCTTGATCATCAGATCTAAGCTCTCTTGTGAAGGGGGGATGCTATGCTCCCTCATTTTATCAAGGATAAGAGGTATTCGTCGCCAGTCCTTAACGTTTACCGCTTTTCGGAGAAGGATGTTATGGTCATAAATATCTTCGGTAGATAGGATGGTAAGAATTTTGTACACCATACGTGCCCGCCGCTGGTCATCTGCAATAGAATAGGCAGCAAAGAGGTCCTCTTGAGTCTTAAGGTTCTCGAAGACTTCCGGGTGCAGATCACTCTGCAAAAGCTCATTCAATACAAAGTCGTCTCCGTCCGAGGCTAATTTCCGGACAACCCTCGAAAATGCAGTGTCACCTATCGAAATACCTTCCCGTTCCAAAATATCGAGCTGCTCAGATAACTTTTTGGCATTCCCCGCCTTCAAGGCCATCTGCCTTAGAGTCTGTTGTCCGATCGAGGTAGCTCCAAATGCTTTGACACCAGCAACGAAAAGTTCAAACGTGAAAGTCTTTGTGGCAAAAAAACGGGCACCGAAGTTATCACTGACATAGTTCCCTTCTCCGTCGACCCTTGAAGCGGTGTCCTTGCCTGTTGCACCATGTGGCCGTCGCTCAAACAGTTCCAAGAATTTCCCATCTTGGAGGAGTCCTTTCATTGTTAAATTTGCTAAGAACGACTGGTTTTCTGCCTTCGTCCCATAGCACCGCAGATATTGAATTAAAGGTTTAACGTCCTGTACTGTTCGGGGCAGATCGTTCCGTTGTAAGAGGAAATCATGCATCGCCAAAGCATCAGACATCCTTCCAGCCCCTGAAAGTTGTGGCATGATAGCAGAATAGACCTGATGATTATCGAAGGTCCTGCATATTTTCCTAAACGCCCTTAAACCGCCGTCAATCGAGGCCGCGGACTCAAATAGCTGTAGTAATATAGCATTTGGGTTTGACAGATGTGTGTCTTTTAACCTTTTGTGCCACTCCACTCCCTTCGCAAATAAACCTTTTTTGAATAATCCAACAACAACAGATTCGTAATATTTTTCCCTGTCCCACACCTTCCCCGATCGTTCATAAAGCTCGGTGGCGTAAGAATGTATTTCGCTTAAAAAATAATTTCGTTTCCATCCAACAGTGATAAAGTTTTTCCACAGAAACGAAGCAGAATCGCCTTCCACCGGTAGATCCACTGGCTCCCCTCTCTCCCTCAGCCCTCTCCAGATATCAATTACGCCATCATCGCCGTCATGCCGTTTGCGATAGAGAAGCAGCAGCTTCCACAACTCAAAATCATTTGAGAAATGAGGGTCGTCAATCAACTTGCTCCCAATATCTCTAGAATGACCAACATCTGATTCAAATTTGAGCTTTTCAGGGTCCAAAGCCCAGTCCGCGGACCGAAAGGCTGCGCATTCGTTCAAATAATTCGAGAGCCGAGAGGAAGATGGATCTGTTCTCTTTCCATGCAGCGGGTTCGTGTGGTCTTGTAATACCGGTTTTGTATTAATATGGCGCTGGAAATTAAGGGAGGATCCATGTTGTCTTCTCTGAGGAGCTGTAGGTCGACTGCTAAGTGGTTTCACAAAATGAGCTCTTCGTCCCGGTCTGCGACGGGTCGCAAAATCGATTTCCGCTGGAAATTTCGCTGAAGAAGCTTTCCTCTCCTGAGATCTCGCATGGCGTCCTGCGTACCGTAGGCATTTTCTGTCCAATTGCAGTTTATCGAGTCCAGCTGGAGTCACAAGGAGAACACTGAGAAGGGATAACGTAGAGTGTGAACCCAGCAGCTTCTGGGCGGCCAATTGCATCTACCTTGCCTCCGTCGGGAAATAACGGGAGCCCAAGGACGGTTGGTTGTCTATCTGCTCTATATGCCATTCACGAATATCATACAAACACCCAGGGCGACTCCAAAAAAAAAGGATGCGTAAGAGCGAATTGATCATATATTACTATTATAAGCAGATAATGCGAGCTTCCTCTACGGGGAACGGGCAGCGATTACAAGGCCAGCGTGGGATGTATGAGCTAGTCCTAAATAAGGCTAGGGTGTCCCAAATAAGACTAGCGCACAACCGAGAGAGAGGTCGGCTAGATCACGTGCAGCACGCGGAGTGTGACTACCGGTCAAGGCCGGCTGCTAATAACATGTTAGGGATTCCCCAGATGGCCCCTATGGAATTGCAACTCGTCCCTTTAGTCCTACGAGAAATGCTAGCCGAATTGGGCCTTATTTTGCCAGGATATCTAACATCACACAAAAAAGCAGCGCCCAGGTGCCAAGCAACTTACCAAAAGCGGATTAAACCCGAAGAAGGTATCTTCACGTGATCTGCTGACCTCATCCACAAACCAACCACCAACATCACCCTCACTTCGGCAGGGAACGATCGGTAAACGTCGTCAAAACGTCAAGCATCAACCATCACCACGTCTACCATTGACCCGAGTTACTACCTCAGTTGCCCAGTTCAACCTCTACACCTTCGCAGCCATGGTGTCCAGAACCCTCCCCAGAATGGCCGGGTAAGCCTCCCTCACATACGCCCCTTCCAAGTTGCTCCGATCCTCCCTAAACCCCAGCTTAGCGCAACATCGACATCAATTCATCAATCTACATGTCTCCATTTATATATATGAATGGCTAATGTATCCGCATGTCCCTATTTAGATTCGTCTTCCGCGAAAACCGTGTTCCCTATTACCAGCGTCTCTTCCAGAGACATGACGGCAAGCGCATCTGGCAAAAGGTACGTTCCCCCATGCCCGGTCCTCTTTTAAGGTCTAGATGACGTCCTGCTCCGAAAACCGAGACGCCAGGAGGAACAAAGTCGAAAGGTAGATGCAAACGATATGGCAATCTAACATTGGTTTAACACAATACAGTCCCATCGCAGCCCATACCTCCTGTATCCATACTACGTTTCCCTCTTTGGCTCCTTCGTGGGTATGTTTCTTCCATCCTGATATATGTACCGGCCAAAGGAGCTATCAGCAGCTAACGAGGGCCAATTGCTCCCTGAAACAGCATCTTTCTATGCCATGTCCCGAACAGTCCTTGTAAGTTCTATTTCTCTTTCTTTCTCCTTTCGGACCAGTTCCTGCCCCCTCTTTATTAAGACATGGTAATCATGGAATTACATCGTTCTAACCAATGTCGAATACAGGGTTACAAAACCTGGTTCTAATTCTGTCCTTGGAAAAGGGGCAATGATCAAACCTCGCTGAACTTTCAACCTTACACACAAATGGCATTCATGTTTGCATTGATGTTTGTCAACCAGCTATACTTAACATCACACTGTGTTGGAATTGCGGTGGGCAATGATGGAGAAGGGTTATTTCTTTCTTTTTTTCTTTTTTTCTTTTTTTTTTTTTTTTGGTGTGATATGCATACTGTATATATAGAAATATGAGAAGCAAAGTGTTAAAAAAAAAAAAAAAAAACCTGACATCTCCCCTACTTAGTTTCCTTCCTGCTTTCTGAAGCTCTGTACTCTGGTTATTATTCAGGGCCCCTGTTATGCGACTCATATCCTAACGAGAGGCTATGTGACGAAATGTTTGATACGGTAGATCTGCAAGCTTATGTATCTGCGTGGTTATCTGCTTTTGACAGTCAGCCGCTGCCAGATATCAAATCCTCAATCAAAAGATGTAAGAATACATTGATCAAAAGCAAAACATGTCAGACCTCGGGTAAATGTCCACCGATTTCCTTTTTTTTCCATTTTGAGCCAGTATTAGACAATTGGAAACTCCGCTCAAAGTTTACATACGAGATGTCAAATGAAGCCACTAAAATGAAGCTGTAGTAAAACATCGAAAAAATAAAATAAAAATAAAAGTAAAAGTAAAAATATAAAAACAATAGGGGGCCAGTAGAAAGGGAACCCTCCCCCCCTTTTGCTCCAGCTCCTCGTCAAAAGAAACAAGAATCACCCAAAACAAGCCACCATCAAACCCCCCTTGCCCTCCACTTCGTCGTCCGTAGCATCAAACAAAAAACAGCCCCTTCACAACACCTACCCCTTCCTCGTAGTCCTCTTCAACCCCCTCTTCACCTCCCTCTCTTTCTCCTTCTCCAAATACTTCCTCTGCTCCTCGGCAGACATACCCCTCAACAGCCTATCACGTTCCTCTTTCTTCGTCTTCTCCGCCAACAACTTGCGTTCCTCAGCCTTCTCCTCCTCATAAGCACGGCGGAGCTTACGAATCTCTTCCTCGCGCGTATTGCGCAGCTTGCGACTGACCTCGGCGCGGAAGTGGGCAACGGAGACGAGGCGGTCAGTCAGGCGGAGGAATTGGGTGAAGAGGGGGAGGGTGTGGGTGTAGTTGGAGGATTTGGGGAGGCGGAGTGAGAGGTTGATGCGTTTGCGAGGGGTGGTTTCGTCGATTCTTTGTTATGTGTCAGCGTTTACAATGGGATTTTACATGTATTTGTCGTTGTTTTTGTTGTTGTTGTTGTTGTGGTGGTGGTGGTGGTGTTGTAAATACTCACTTTGTAGGCTTATCCAGCGGCTGATCCGTAATGATCAAATACTCAAAATCATCTCCAGCCCTCGCAACAGCCTCGACAAGCTCAGCCGTAAGCATCATCTCGGTAATCTCCGCACTCTCGCTCATAACAGTCGCCCAATCCGGTAACTTCGAAATATCCTTTGTAAACGTTAGGGAGATGTCATATCGATCCTCACGTAGCCTGCGCATGCAATTTTTATGCACAATCGCAAACACAAACCCGTCATAGGCCGAACTATTACTTCCCCCCTTAGACCGCTGCTCAATCATCTCGCTCTCCACAGCAGACGGCGCAGGAACAAGATCCTTCTCCTTCCCATCAAACGCATACGCAACGCACTCCACCTGCTCCACAGGCGCCGCCCACGAGTCAAAAAACAAACTAACGACCTGATCACCAAGCATGTAGAGCGGATTATACCATCTGAGCAACCTAATCGAGACATCCAGGAAAGCCACATTCTGCCGCCCAGTCGCATACATCGTGAACTCCGTCCCAGTCTTCTCCTTCAACATCGACTCCGGCACGTCCACCCTGTCAACACCAGCAGCAGCAGCAGCAGCAGTATCATCATCATCAGCGTCCGCAGCCACTTTTCTCAGCCCCTCCGCCTGCACAGCGTCAGCGGACGGCGCCTTCCGCGCCCGTGGACGCCCATCATACCCCACGACAGCAAATTCGCTCTCGAGCGTGGGCAGATGCGCCTGCGCCCACTGCTTGGCCTTGCGCCTGTTCTTACCCATGCCCCATACGTGCACGCACAACAGGAGGATGATGAAGGGGATCACGAAGGCCTCCTGGATGAAGTCGCTGGGCTCGACGCGTTCCCAGACGCGGTACCATGCTGTGTATAACACGGGGCGGGCGGCGGTTGGTGGCTGGAGGGTGCTGGTGAGCGGAGTTCCGGCGGCGAAGGTGGTGGCGGTGGTCGTGGGTGGGCCGTGGGCTGCTGCAGGCGGTGGCTCGGGGATGTTTGAGGCGAAGTCGGCGAAGTCTGGGGATTTTGGGGGGTGAGGAGGGTTAGTGTTGCGAGTGCAATTGGGTTGCAATTGTGTTTGGGGGGGGGGGGGGGGGGGGGGGAGGGGAGGTGTTTATCGAGTAGGGTTTGTGTTGTGAGGGGGCTGGGACTCCGGGTTCAGCAAACGTACCTACATCATCCCCGCTGGCTGGAGGAGGCTGCGCTTTTCCCTTGAACAGGTTCTGAAGAAGACCAGACATTGTGTAGTTTGGTTCTCCTTGCACCCTCAGAATTCCGTGCCGTGGCCGTTTGGGGAGGTTGTTTGGTGAATGAGTTGTGAGGGGGTGAGATTCGGGGTTTCCTAGAGCTGTTAGTTCAGCTAGTGGTGGTTGCTCGGCAGATTTATGCCCACTTCACGCTTCTAGAATGGAATCGAAAATTGTTCCCGTATGAGCTCGGTCTGATTGATGCGACATGTAAATTAATTTTTGAACAAGGTCAAGTACCTGAATTATGATAAATCAGAGGATCAGGAAAGGAAGCTATACGCATATATGAAGCGATTGCATGCAACGATAGTTGATAGATATAGATACATCTAGATATGTGAAAGGAGTTGAGAGTGCGTGCCGTTCGATTATAGAACCAATATATACATACCAGCAGCCGGCTGGCCCTTGACCCTTAGTCCTCGTTTTTATCCAATCCTATCCCACTCTATTCCACAACCCTCCCGGTCCTGCTGGTTTCTGCCCGTGCTATTAATAAAATACCTTTCCGGGGAAAAAATAAAGTAAAAATAAGGAAAAAAGAAAAAGGAAAAGAGAGAGAGAGAGAGAGAGAGAGAGAGAAAGGACGTTATTCAGAAGTGTCCCAAACTCCTCATTGGTATAAAACGCGAAGAGAGATAATAAATTACATTAAAGGGTGAAAAATGGGGCGTATGAGACACCAAAAAGAAATAGAAAAAGAAAAACATTTATATACACGTCGTATCGATCGTCAAGGCCCCCATAGACAGTCCTCGTCCCGTACGTTCTGTAGTAAATTGTGCGAGAAAACAAAATAAAATTAAAAATAAAATAAAATTAAAAAATTAAAAATAAAAATAAAAATAAAAAAATTAAAAAACCCAAAGATCAATGCCGGTAAGCTGGCGGCGGCGTATGCGATCGGTCCCAAAACCCGCCGCTACCGCTGCCACTACCTACATAACTACTCATCCCCGAGGAGTTTTCATCCTGGATCCTTCGCGCGATTTCGCTGGCCATTTTCATCATCCATGCCTGCTCGAGGATGGAACCGTTGTGTGCTACTTCCATGAACGAGGGGGGACAGGACTGTGTATATGTAGGTTTTTCGGGCGGGTAGCCAGATGCAGATGCAGATGCTGGGATTGGAGATGGAGCGGGCGGACCCAAAGGAGCTGAGGGAATGTTTCGGATGGGTGCTGCATCTTGTCGTGGTGGTTGGAAGTGATGCGAGTCTTCGGGTTTGGGGTTTGACGATGTCACGTTTCTCTCTATTTCGTTTGATGGCAGAGGTTGCGTGGTGCGGAGGGGAAATTCATGGCCGAATTCCGCGGGGATGGGTGGTCTTCGAATGTTTGTTCTTTCGGCATCATCACGGTCGACGATGCGGTCACGGAGCGTTTGTCGACGGCGAATGGTCGAGTTGCGCACCGGCGACACGGGTGGTGTGACAGGATCATCATCGTTATTCTCTTCCGGGATGATAGAGCTGGAGTATACAGATGCGGCACTCTTGGTTGTCGTAGTAATCGTCGAGTCTGTACATGAGCTTTCACCACTGATGCTCGCCATGTCATCTGTGGGTTTACGGTGTGGGCGCAGGTCAATGACTCTCTTCTTGCGTTTGCGGGCGTGCGCTTTGGAATGGCGTGCTGCACCTAGACTGAGGCCGTAGCCGCTATAGCCGGATGATGGGAGGCCGGGGCGGCTTTGTGAGGATGTCACGCTTGCAGTGTCTTGCGAGGAGAGCGGTGCGCTTGCGACCGTTATGTGCGATTCCGTTCTGGATAAGGGTGGACTCATGGGAGAGACGAGTCCGCTTGGCCCATCTGCCTGCTCTATTGAACCGGTCCATGCTCGAAAAACGACTTCGCGAATGGATGGGGTGAAGAGGGAAAGCGTACGTTGGGAATCCGTCAAGGCGGCTATACGGAGGGCATTCTTTTGAGAGAAGAGGGAGTGCATCTCGACGCCAGAGTCAAGAGATAGTGAGGCTATTTCGGAGGTGGAGAGAACGTTTCCGAAGGAGTCGACAGGGTCCTGGGGAGGGTTTAGGAACGGGTCCTGGCCTGGTCCTTCGAGGGATGGGTTTGTGACTTGGGCACAGGTGGTTTCAAGTTCGCTGTATTCCGTGCTCCACAGGCGCAAGGAGAGCCTATGTATAATTGCGGGAAGCTCGTCCATGAAAAGGATTCGTAGCTGGCCTTCGATTTCTTTCTGGAGATAGTCGCGGACAAAAGGGATGGAGTCGAAGGTCGATGAGACCTTCAGGGATTCAAGGGGGTCGTTTCGAAAGACAACGGTGATGCCTTTTTGTTTTGAGAAGACGAGGATAACGAAGCCGGAAAGCTTTATATCAGAGAGGGTGATTTGGAGAGGGATGGTCAAGCCGGTTCTTTCAACCAAATTATTGTTAGCAAACTTGTATAGTTTCCAACAACCACCAAACAAAAAGATTAAAACATAAGACTCACGCAGCAGCAAGAGGTTGAGGAGACGTAAATGAATGCCTCGTGAGAAGATACGTATTCAAGGGATTCGCCTGCACACAAGTCTTAAGTGTAAGAACCGCGTCCCCAGCATACGACATTTTGAAAATCCCACGAAATCGATCCTCAGCCAGATCTCCGATTTCCAGAATCTCCAGCTCGGGCGGGTTAGAGCCCAGATTTAATTCAGTGACGACGATATCGTCGACGATGATGGGTGGTTTAGGAGACTTGTTCAGGGCCGCAGTGAGCAGATCTTGGGCTCTGGTGTAGAAGCCTGCGTCTGCCATTAGCGGCGACCAGTTGAAGTTGAAGGCCATGACGGTACACCGACATGGGGGATGTTGGGGAGAACAGGTATTAAAATATGAGAGGATGAGAGGATGAGGGGGGTTTGATGGTGGAGCGCTATGGATGGGATTTACGGGTCTGAAGATGGGAGGAGAAAAATCAGGTTCAGGTTCCGAGTCGCGTGCGGGCTGTTTGCGGATGATGGAATCCGGTGATCTCAGTTACCAACCAACCCCCCAAAGAGTAACACCAGTTAGTTAACTAAGATCTGAATAACTAACTAACTAACTAATGTAATTCACAGCCGAGTCCGGCCATCAAACCGGGTCGGCCACAACTTGAAACGCGGAACAAATCTACCAACTTACCTGCTTTGAGACGCGTCAGAATGCCAACAATTTCGCAATACAAATAAAAGAAACTCTAGAAAGAGAGAAGGATGACTGACTGAAAATGCATACCGCTTTGAAAAATAAAGAAATTATCTCTATTTGTGAAGCAGCAAGGCTGTATGATAGTTAGTTATTTCATGCTTTCCTGTTATAAATGATCATTCCTCACATACAGGCACAAATTCACACTGATTGACTAAAGTTGAAGAGGAAATTCTTGTTTAAATGAGTGCGGAGTTTGGTCAAATGAGAATTACCCTTTAGACCAGCTGCTTTTTAAAAAGGAAATGATGAATTAATTTCTTACTGTATAAGATTTTATTTTCTCTGCTCTCTGTGTTAACAAGAGCTGTTTCAAATCTAGTAAGACATTGTATCGAGCCGCAAAGCTGATATGCAGAATATAACAATTATAAACAAGTTAAATGTAAGAATACTATGAATATCTATAAATAATTTGATATAATAAATGATGACTTGCATGGTATAAGATTCAATATGAAGATATCAACAACTTTGATGGGACTATGTTTATAATGAGACTCTAACTATTTATGCTATTATTTTTATTATTTAAAAAAAAAAATAATATAATAAAATATTTTTATTTAACTATTATATAGTTTAAATTTTACTAAATCTTTGTTCTTTTCAATTTTTAAAACTTTTATATAATTTAATTGACATAACCAAAGTAGCAAAATTAAACATTATATAAATATATTCTTTAGTAAAAGTGCTCAATCAACTAACTAGTTTTGAAATATCAACTGTTTAAGCATAGCGTTACCATGAACAAAAGAGAATATAAAGCTAAAAGCTTCCAATGTTAGACAGGAGCAAAAGAGGATAAACTATTGTACACATTATAGCTGAAGAAGAAATTCTAACCGCTCAAGAATGATTAGCTTAGGGCTGCCGGAGCTCAGGAGCTCAATCAGCTCATTGAGAGCGGGATTGAGGATTCCAAAATCTGAGGACTGGAAAATAAGCACCAGCACACTGAAGTCGATGCGGTAGTACAGGGCATAGAGCTCCTGGTTGCTCACAGGTGCAAGAGCATATGCTATATAATTTCTATATATAATCCCTAGCGATTGTTGCTTAATTTGAGATGTCAAAATTTGGGTTGGGAAGTTGACGGACTCGGTGCGGCCGGGTTGGTGGTGAATTACGTTAAATCGTGGTGGGATTAACGGACAGCCCAGGCCAGGGAGAGTGCGGAGGTAGACTTGCAAGTGGCCGTCGAGTGAAGGGGAAGCTAAGAACTAACTAATAAATAATTAATGAGAGGTGGATGATGGAACTGGTGGTGATCGATGGAAGAATCCGAACCCAGGGCGGAAAACAAGTTTCCCAATCGCCTCTCTATGAGGAGGTTCGTCACGGCAACCCATTACTTTTCCTTAAAACTATCCACAGAGAGAGCTTCAACACAAAAATATACCTGGATTATTATTTCTTTATTTATTATTCAATGTCCTTCTTCTTGTCAAATCACAAAATAAAAGACGTTTATCGGAAAATTTTTACAGAACTCCTATTGAGAGCGAATCAGCCCCTTTTTCACCGCGTGCGTGTTTCTATAAAATAACTTCTATTGCCTGGCTGACACCTTGTGAGAAACAAAACTAACACCTAGCCATTTGTGAAACATAAACGGACTCTGATATAGGAAAATAGAAGGGGGGAGAAACCTATCGAAACAGATATCCCACGGTATGGCTGGATGATATCATCCACCTTGAACTCAACGATGCTCTCGAAGACTGGCAATATCAGTCCCTTCATCTGTGGCACATTATGCAGACAGATCTCTTGCATGCTCATGACACAACATCCAGTCCACATCCAACTTCGTTTTAATCTGTAACCAGGTATGGGTCAGCAGAAGACACATAAACACAGTAATCTTCCAAGTCCAATCAGTCAATCAGCCAATCAGCCAATCCTTCGCATCCTTCTCCCAAATCTCAGCAATCTCAAATGCAGTTGGTTGGAATCCCCTCACTTTCAAGCAGAGAGGGTTGCCCCGTTACACTAACTCGGAAAGTAACACGTCGTTGCGGAGTAGAATATTTTAATGCCGGCAAGTTAGGCGCAGAACTACTTCCGGGTAAACACACAATACACGTCCGTCAGTATGCCACGGAAGGAAGAGCACCAGAAGAACCTTAGAGCAACTTGCTAGGACGGAGCTGTTAACATGGTAGTTTCAATCTCAACCTCATCGTAGATGAGGGCGCCTGATATATCTCAGCTTCCTTTTCCCTTGGGACCTGTGTGTGTGTGTGTGTTTTTATTTAACGCCCGGTTAGTCCACGTGCCTTAAGGGCACGTGATCTAGTAGAGTCCGCGTCGAACTATAGGGCGGGTAGAGCTACGCCCGTAGGCGACTACCTATCTAGTAGCTATCTTACAAATGAGGCAAAAATGGGTTGCGTATTGCTGCACCGGCAGAGCCCATGGGTCGGTTGCCATAGAGCAGAGGTTTTGAGAGGTTTTAGGTTTGTGGGAGGGAGGTAGGGGAGGCGGATAGGAAGGAAGGCAAGGAAGGAAAGAAAGGAGAGGAAAGAGAGGAAGGAGGAGGAGGTGGTGAGGAAGACGGGGGCAAGACAGAGGAGAGAATGGTCTGTGGGATCTGATCTGGAGGTGCGCGACAGCGCATTGGACAGATATTCTGATAGAAGGCTGTTTCTCTTAGCCAGTTATTGAATTCTAGGGCCCCACGCGAGGTTGCCAGTGTCTCGCGGAGATTGTAGATAGGCCGGCGCTGCTTTGCTGCTTTTCTTGCAAGAGTGCAATAGTAGAAATGTTCTGGAGTTTTGCTATGTCCGCACCGGCAGTAGCACTCTGCATCTTCATGCTTAAGGTGGCTGTGGTAGGCTGCAAAGTCTCCATGACCTGATCGGGCGGCATAGAGCTTTCCTAATGTGAAGCGTGAAAGTTTTACCTCTGTTGAGGCTCTCTTTAGTGGGATCTCCAGCTCCATATAGCGTTTGGGCTGATTTTTGGCCCAGTAGTTCTCAAAGGCCCGTGTGGTTTGTTCCATAGTGTGTCACTTTATATAAGCTAGAGTGCCTATGCTGTCAGGTTGAGGTACCATGCTTGCACTTGCTGCCTGCGCTGCGGCTGCTTTGGCTTCAAGATCTGCCTTTTCATTACCAGCCACGCCTGCGTGGCCTGGGACCCATCTAATGACCACCCTGCTCTGGGTGGCCAATGGGAGCCTATCCCTGCTCTGCCAGGCCTTTATGGCTTTCAGAAACTGCGCGAAGACCTGCTGGCTAGAGGTGTTTGGCACAGATCCAAGGGCTCGTGCTACCTCCAAATTGTCTAGGCAAATGTAGACGTTGCTGGCAAACTTTGCCTGAGGCGAGGTGGTGGCTTCCTTTAGGCCCTGCAGGGCTGCCATTGCCTCTGCGTCAAAGACCTCTGCTTTATCCATTGGCAGGTTTCCTGTGGAGATTAGACGGTGTTTGCTACCCCAGCATATAGCCCATCCTGCACCAGTCGCACACTGAGGGTGCTCTATCTGTGAACCATCGGTAAAGACCACCAGATCCAGGGGATTGCGTTGTTGTAGCCAGCTCTTAAAGTCTTGTGCTGCCTGTTCCTTTGTGCGGCCTGCCTCATACCCAATCTGCAGATCTTCTTTCCTGGGAAATCTCATCCAAGGGGGCGTGAGTAGAGGGTCATATGCTTCTATCCCACCAGCATGACTGGACGCTCTAGACAGACGTGTGGTATAGGGTTTGGTGGTAGCTACTTTATTAGAGCGTCTCACTAGCGGGTGCCTCTTGTCAAGCTTTTTGATTCTTACTGCAAATACAGCACGCCGGTTGTCTAGTGTCTCTTTCATTGGCATGATTCCTAGCTCACGGTGTAGAGCTGAAATGGGTGTGGTCTTGTAGACTGGCAGTGCCCCTCGCAAAGCATCTCTAAGGGCTAGATCTAGCTTTCTGACTAGGCAATCCATTTGATTGGAGATTTCCTTTCCCTTCTCCATTCGTGTGGCTCCAGGCCACCAGGCCTCTGCTCCATAGCAGAGCACAGAGAGCACACAGGCCTGAATGAATTGTCTAAGCAGTTGTACTGGGGCGCCTCTTGCTGTGTTGCTTAGTGCTCATATGCCATTAGACACCTGTCGTGCCTTAGCCGCCATGGTCTCCACGTGTTTCTTGAAGCTCAGTTTTCTATCTAGCCAGATTCCTAGATATCTTATGGAGCTTTTCACTGCCTTTGCTGTAATAGAGTGAGTGCCAGATGTTGTTTCAAGGTCAATTGAGGGGTTTGAAAGGGTTCTGCGCCGTGTGAAGTGTGCTATCTCAGTTTTGGCAAAATCAAATGTCAGCCCTTCTTTGCTGGCCCAATCATTTAGCAACTTGAAATCCTCCTGAAGAGTAACAACATTCCCTTCAAGAGTGGTTCCAGCACTAAGCAGTCCTAGATCATCTGCGTAGCCTAAGCGTGCACGTCTTCTTTGTATAGTTCCTAGAAAGAACAGAGGCTGAATAAACAGCATGAATAGAATAGGTGAGACTGGCGAGCCTTGTGGAAGCCCTGCTGGGATATCAAAGAGCTCTCCCAGGAGTCCATCCAATCTGATCCTGCCTGTGCGTCCTGTCATGAAGCTTTCCACCCATCTAATTAAATTTGGTGGCCAGCCTTGTTCTTGCAATCTCCGCAGCATCCTTCCTCTGAGTACAGCATCAAAAGCACCCTTGATGTCCAGAGTAAGAAGAGAGACTACTTTTCCATGGGCCCAGGCTTCCTCTATATCATGAACCATCGCTGCCACTAGGTCTGAGGCAGCCCGCCCAGGGAGGGCTCCAAAATGCTGGGGGTGGACAATCTTCTCTTGTATAGCTGTCCAGGCCAGCCTACGGGCTACCAGGCGTTCCAGTCCCTTCCCCAACGTTGAGAGAAGGGCTATAAGCCTGTAGGATCGCGGGAGTGTTGGATCTCTGTTGACCTTAGGCAGCACAACCAGTGTGGCATCTTGAAAGGAGGTTGGGTGCCAGCCAACCCTAAGGCAGGCTCTGAACAGCCTTTCCACTGATACCTTAATATGTGGCCATGCCTTTCGTAGCACCTCTGTTGGCACTCCATCAGTTCCTGGAGTGGTATTACCCGTGTTCAGCAGAGAACTTTGTATCTCATGTGCTGAGGCAACAGGAAAAGGTAATTTGACAGATGGTGGGTTGGACCAGCTAATTGGGATATCCTCTCTGCTTGCAGCCTTCTGTAAGAGCACCCGTTGCAGAAGGTCTCTTTTCTCTCTAGGGGTTGTTCGCGTTCGCCCAGTCTCTTCATCTACAAGAGGGGGGGAATGAAAGGAGCCAGTTGAATGGGCCCATTTGATCATCTTAAAGATATCTTTCCCCACTGAGGCCTCTGCTATCTTGCCTCGCCAGTATTCTCTCTTGGCTTTCCTGGTGGTCCTGGCTACGTTGCTTTTTGCTTCTCGTAAAAAACTAGAGCCTAGGTGCTGTGCACGATGTAGTGTTGTCACTGCTTTCTGGCAGTCCTCATTCCACCATGGCTGACCTGTGCCTTGCCCGGTGCTCTTCTTGGTGGAACTTTCCAGGGAGGCTATTAGTGCATCTGTGATACCTTTAGCCAGGGCATCCAGCTGATCTGTATTGGGGTACTCTGGGAAATCACATAGTTTGTCTAGTTTTGGCTTATAGGCCTCCAGCGTCTGGTTAAAGACCTTCTCATTCATGGTGTCGAGACGGAAAAAATGGGTTGGCCTGTCAGGCCTTGCGCCCTGTGGAAGGCTGATTTTGGTGAGAAGAGTCTGGTGGTCAGAGGAAGTGTAAAGGGATCTGTCCACCTGTGTGTCCACTCCTTTGATAACTAATTCCGGGGTGGCCCAGGCCAGGTCTATCATGTTATGCCCACGTGTGGGAGTGTCTGGGTCCATGGTGAGAGTAAAGTTGAAATTCATGGTCCATTGCAGGAATGGTTCCGCCCACATGCTTGGAGGCACTCCTGGTTGCCACACGGGGTGCTTGATATTGAGGTCGCCAGCAAGGAGCAACGGGAGTGCTGGGACAGACCAGGAGAGAAGACAGCCCACACCTTGTCCAGGATCCTCTGCGCCTGGGGGTGCATTGTATATGTTGACTGTCTGAAGCTGTAGACCCCAGGCCTGTATGTGCAGCATGTGGATGTCCCGGTTTTCTGCCCAGGGGCCTGGGACTGCATGAGCATGGATTTGTGGGTGTTTACGCACATAGGTGAGGACCCGTGGCTTCCTGTCCCACTTTTCAATTGGGGCAAAGCAGTTGAATGCTGGATGCTTTTTGGAGATGCGTTGGCTTAAGTTCCTGTGAATCCAGGGTTCCTGTATGAGAAGGATGTCAGTCTTTCTTTCAAATGCTAGATTGAGGGCCGTCTCGTGTGCTGGGCCCCCTTTTCCTACGTTGACTTGCATAATCTGCAGGAATTGCGGAGATCTAGAGTTCTTCTTCATTGAGTAGCTGAAAGGAGGGTGTTGTTGCGTGAGATGACGTGTTGGGTGTTGCATTAGATGTTGGGTTGGGCGCCATGCCTAATGCTGTGCCTGATGCTGTGCTCAATGCTGTGCTTGGTGCTGTGTTTGATGTCGGTGTGAGGTTAGATCTACGCTCAGTAGAATCATTCAACCTCAGGTCTGCTGATGGCCCTCGACCACCGCATTTGCTGTTACTTGCCTTGGCCAAGTATGCCTTACTCTGTGCATTGCGGATATCCCTCAGCTGGTTTCTTGAGTGCCTTTGAACAGTCCCATTCTTTATCCCTGGTCTGGCGGGGCAGGATGGATCATCCGCGGCATGTGGTCCAAGACAGTTAGTGCAGTGATTGGGGCATCCACATGCTTCATTCTCCTTATGACAGGATGGATTTCCTTTCACATGATTCTTAGAACTGCATTTTTTGCAGCGAGGGACGCGGAGGCAGTATCTCTCTTGATGAAATCCCCAGCATTTGCTGCATTGTTGTATTTTGACCTTAGGTGCCTTTCTGATCACTGGTCTTTGATATCCATATAGTTCCACTTTTGATGGCAGGTTTACTGCTGTCTCTTGCGAAAAGTGTAATATAAGAGTGGCTGTTGGGTTTCCAGGGTGTATTTTTGCCCAGCGACTCTGGACAGGCTTGATTCTGGTTTGGAGTGTGAATTCTTCTGTCATGGATTCTGCTGAGAGACGCAGAGTTCCACCACCATAGTCACTAATCTCCATGGGCAGCCCAGGAATCAGGCAGGTGATCCAATGTTCTTCCTTCTCTATCTGAGTATTGGTGAGGGTGGCTGCTAAAACATTCTTTTGGGCTAGCAGGGCCTCCATGTCTTGCAAGCTTCTAGGAATGATGGCAATGCCTGTGGGGATGGCTTGAACTGCTGTGATGGCTGCTGCCAAAGGCCCTGGGAGTTCAGCCTTCAGCTTTCTAAGAGTAGCAATTGGGCTTGCTTTGCGAGCTAGATGATCTGAAGGCAGGCGCGCGAGGATTTGTGGTGTTTTTCCTTCTCTGGGGTTATTCCTAAGCAGGGGTTTCTGCAGTATGGTTGCTGGTGTTTTTGTTACATTGGTGCTGTCTGCAGCTGTCTTTGTGTAGGTAGGAGCTCTTGCATCATTTGCACCAGTGGAGCCAGCAGGCTTGATTGTGGTGGACTGCTTAGCTGTTTCTAGACTTCCATTGTACCAGTCCTTGACTAACGCCTTCACAGCGGCTCCAAGGGCCAGTGCCCTTGATAGGCCTTTTGCCTTCATGACATCTAGGTCTTCTTCAATCCGATCAAGCATATTTGCAGCCGCTAGTGCTTCTGCATGGGATTTCTGTGCCTCAGCCTCGTGGGCGGCTAGGAGATCGCTAGCCATCGGGCCACGTAGGTTGAGGTGAATTGGTGCGACATTTCTGCTCTTTGAGCTGCCTGCTGGTGTAGGGGAGCTTGGAGACTCCATGTCATTCAGTTCACATGTGCGGCGGGCGATTGGGGTGAGGAGATGGGGTCTCTTGGGTGGACGGCGTATGGGGGAGCAGATGCGCGTCAAGGCTCGGGACGCGTTCGGTGGTGTTGGGGGGCTGGGCGCGCTGGCGGCGCTGCGTCGGCACGCCATCAGGCTTGCTGCCTGAGGGGATGGGAGAGAGCTTATAGGGATGTGATCAGGATTGATTAAGATGTTTTTGTATAACGATCAGAGAGTTGCGTTGTGATAGCTCCACGTTGTGTTCCCTTGGGACCTTAGGCATTGGTTTAAGTTCCATCTTACGCTTTTGTGGAGAGGGTCACATGACCCAACCGTTGTCCTAGCAACGCAAACACTAAACCATCTATGGTAATACGCAAACTTATACCTCAAAACAATCTTTGCATGATCTGTACAGTTGCATGCATGCATAGAGTTGATATATCATCTATTTCCTGCGCAATTTTTTTTTTTTTTTTTAAATCTGCGCGTTCTGATGAAATCTTCCTTTGATCATGCGGCGTGATATATCTCTCCTCTCCCCCTCAGCAACCCCTTCAGAATCTCCTAGGAAGCCGTCACGAAGTATGAGCAGCATATGCACCAGGTCTACAACTACTGTTGCTGCTACTCCCTCTACGAGAAAAGTGTATGGCAAGGGGCAGACAAATGCTGCGCGCGCAGTTCTCGAACGGGATGTCAATAATCATGTTCTGAAAAGGGCTTCTGCTGTCGTAAAAACACAGGAGCGCATAGAGTCCGCGATTGATGATATGATTACGGCTGTCTCTGCGCTTCAGGTGGGCGCTGGTAATGGAACGACAAAACGTCTAAATGAACAAAGAGAAGAGGGAGTCAACACTACAATCAAACAACAAGCAGATACCGAGGAGGAAAAGGAACAGCAGCAGCCCATCATCAAGATACGGACACTAGAAGCCCAAACACAAGCACAAGAACAAACCAAACCAAAACCTAACCCCAAACGAAAACCCCGCAGATCCTCCGGCCGTATCGAAGACATAAAGCTAACAGACTACGTCCGCCCCATCCTCAACGAAGCCACCTCCCGAATCTCCTCACGTGGAATCCAGCGATTCGCAAGCTGGTCCCGGCGCGCGGGTGACATGTTCACCGTTGAAAAGATCGCAGAGGGCTCATACGGCGAAGTCTACCAAATGCGCTTCAGAAACGCTGATATCCCATCCGAGAGAAATAATAACAACAACCTTTCCAAGTCCCGTATGGCACGTCTGAAGGCCTATTATCGCGATGGCGTGTTTAAAATCATTCCCCTCCGCGCGCAGCGGGGTGTCGGCTCTAAGAAATTCACCGCAGTGTCCGAGATAGTGGCGGAGGTGCAGCTGCTTAAGCTTCTGGATCCAATCCCGGGATTTGCCAGGTTTAGGGAGGTGCATGTTGTGCAGGGGCGGTTTCCGGAGGCGTATCAGCAGGCGTGGATGAGGTATAGCCAGACGAATAAGGGGGAGAATTGTCTGAATCCCGATCCGAGTAAGGCTAAGTCGTACCCGGATACGCAGCTGTGGGCGGTTTTGGAGATGGATAATGCGGGCATTGAGTTGGAGAGGTTTGAGTGGGGTTCTGCCTGTGAGGCATATGATATCTTTTGGGGGGTTGCGCTGGCGTTGGCGAGGGCGGAGCAGTTTGCGGCTTTTGAGGTACAATTTATTTTTATTTTTATTATTATATTTATTTTTATATGGTGGACGATAATTTTTTCTTATATTAAGTGGGGTTGTTGCTGACAGCTTTTACAGCACCGGGATCTGCACCTTGGCAATATATGTATCAAACCTACGAAAAAGAGAATTTCGACGGTGGGATTGCCTAAATCAATCAATGCGGCGTTGCAGGGAGACCTGACTGGGTTTGGATTGAGCGGGCTTGAAACTACGATTATTGACTATTCGCTTTCGAGAGCGGAGTTGCAGCCAGAGGGGAATTTGGATGAAAACGAGTCGCGGAAGAAACATCCAGTGGTGGAGATTGCCTGGTCGGATCTGGATCAGAGGCAGATCTTCGACGCTGTTGGGCGGGACGAAGATGAGAAACTCCTTCGAGATACTTATCGATAGTAAGTTCCCGTTTACCTACCCAATATATATATATATATTTAACTAGTCCTTAAACCACGCATTGTGTCTCCTAACACTGCCTTTTGTAACATCACAGTATGCGATCCCAAGTATACCACCAAGACGACCTTCTCAGCCCCACGCAACCCGCCACTAAACCCGGACAATGGAAAAACTACAACCCCAGAACGAACCTTATATGGCTCTCATTCCTTCTGCAAATGCTCATGAAGAAAACGAAACCGTCTCCATGCCCTTACCCGCGGCCGGCGCCAGAACAACAGCAACAGCAACAGCAACAGCAGCAACGGCGGCAGCCACTCACACAGCGGCCCGCAAACTGCAAATTGGACAACAATATCCCCATCAACAACGGAAACTCTCCATGCAAGACGGTGAAGAATGAGAAGAAAACGCAGCAGGCCCATGTCACCAGGGATGACGAAAATGGCAACAGGGGGAAAAAAGCTGGGTCGGGCGTCGATGTGGATCTGGATATTGCATGGCGGAAGCTGGAAGCGGAGTTGGGAATGCGTCTACAGACGACAGCGGAGATGTTGAGTGTGCAGTGCGGGATTGAGGAGCTGTGTTCTGCTGGGGATCTGGTGGCTGTTGCAATTGGGGCTGGCTGGTTGGGGGAGGGGGATTTCTTGTGTTAGGGTTTGTTGATTTTCAGTTTTTTTTGGGGTGGGCCGCTTTGTTCTTGGATTATGTATAGAGGTTGGGGTGGAGTTTTTCGTATTGTATCATTTTGCATCTTAGGTTTCCCCTTTTTGCATATTTTCTACAGCGGAAGTTCCCTTACGTATTCTAGCGAAGAGATAGCATTTAATGTTTACGATGCTTTAGAGTTTGGGTTTTATTATTATTATTATTATTATTATTATTATTATTATTATTATTATTTTTATTATTATTATTATTTTGCTCATACCTGTTTAGCGGACTAGATGGTACATATATTTATTGATATAGCAAGTATCTTGCAGTATATATTGTCAGTATTCTTCAATTTACTTGTCCCTAATAGCCATTGAGCGCAATGACTAAAGGAGAGAAACTGAATAAAGCTGGTAGAGTTTTACCTCAGCTCCCCTGGTTGACGATGATGCCGCTTACACGGGAGGTTTATTATCCCACTGGCCTGATCGACCAGGGAAGGTTGATGTATATATATTCGCTTGCGGATTATCTTTGGTGGGGTAGTGTCTTTGTGTATATAGATATTTACAGTTCCGCTGTATCGCGGAACCTGTCGGGAGGCTTGGGGAAGGTAGGTCTCGGGTCGGACGGGAGACGTGGTGGGGCCGGGCCCGATGCCGATGCCGATGCCGATGCCGATGCCGATGCCGGCATCGTTGCAACCGTCCCGGCTGGTTGCCAATTGGCGGGATGTGCAGGACGGGAATAGGATACATAGCACGCAGAAAGAGTAATGGTTAAATACTGATCTCATTTGACGATAGATAGTAATATTATCATGTTAGGCCCCTCGCGTGGAGGGTAGATGGATTAAACTGTTCTAGTCCGTACCTTCAACTTGTCAAGTTTTATATAACATATCCGCTGCTCATGAATGGTGGTTTTAAGACTTATATGGGAGAACGGAGGTGAACATTTTGCTTTATATATTCTTATTGTATTATGTAGTCTCCTTTCATAAAACCTGAATAAGGTTTAAGGCAAATGAACTGATAGTAAGGAGATGTCTAACGATCTCTAATCCCCCCATCCCTTTCACCATCAAGGGATTGAATGACGACGAGAAGGTCCAGAATACATAGCCCGCCTTGCCAAGCGTCAAAAGCCAGGATACGTAAACAAAGTCCTTCTCCAACAGCTCAAGTTAATCCTGACACACAGACAAGAATTCATTACTGAATTTGGTTAGTGATGTTATGCATGGACAGACGTTTACCAGAATTAAAATGGCAAACAACCGCCCGAACCTATTGAACATAGCGTGTCTATCTAGTAATGTAGCGGAGCCATGGTGCAGAACTTGCGGCGCATCACCTTACTGGCCGAACAGGAATGAAGACCCATACCGGGAATGGTCAGATTTAGTTAGGCGAATTATTGCTCTGAGTTAGTTTCTGGTGGGGTTGCAGGGCGGCGGGGTATCTAAGATGCGACGGTTCGGGGTGTCAATCAGGCCCCACTGAGATGAAAGTGGAGCAGTTGCTTTTTAAGTTCTTGGTAAAGTCCGCTTAGTAGATCTGCGGTTTTCCAAGTCAAGAGGGGAAATCATCATATATCACAAAGAATATATCCCCCATCAATATCAAGATTATGAAGTTCTTTATAAAAGATGTAGTTATCTGGGTGTGAGGACACGCTGCAGTAAATAACGTGACGTGACATCTCACACCAGGCAGCACTTCCCCGCAAACAACCTCCTCCCCCCCCGCCTTTGAGAGAGATGACGCCGGCCATTGGTGGAAGGAAGATTCTCAGGTTTAACAAGCTCAGCAACAATCACTCCACGGGCTGCTTGAGAGAAGACACATGGGGCAATGCTGGACATGGCCCTGCGATTTCTTCTTCCTCTCAGTGTCTAGCAGCAAGTAGCAGTAACTAATGTATGCTGCTGCTAGTTAACCCCGCCCCTTCTCCATCCCCTGTATATCCCAATCTCAGCCCCTCCCCCCCCCCCCCCCCCCCCAGCAAAGCTTCCCCAAGTAACTTATAGAATCATCCTCCGTCTTCATGGTTGACTCTCCCGTAGCCAGCTGGGAGGTGCCGCAAGAGGAGAAGACACCCCGCGACACGGGCACGAAACCTAAACGCTTCCAATGCATGCGGTGTCAGACGCGCTTTGCACGACTCGAGCATCTTCAACGCCATGAGAGAATACGTGAGCACACTGTCTTTTCTATAGGATTAATACAAGCTATAAATAAATATAGCTCGTATTATGTGTTTTGTCTGGAGATGTGAAGACGGAGTTGACTTTGTGGTACTGTAACTGTATTCGTTTTCTAGATACCCAGGAAAAGCCCTTTTGCTGTCAGTTATGTGACCACCGGTTTACCAGAAGGTAAAATTTTATACCCTACCTATCGAAATCTTAGAGCTAGGTGATGAACTCCCGATAGATCTTGGAGGGATAAATATCTATAGTTGCTCACGGATTTTTGCTGATTTATTTACTCACTTAGTGATCTCTTGATCAGACACCAACGTCTTTCACACAACAAGGACGGGTCTCGGAAAAAGAACCCACACACTCCCAAGACGAGGAAGTCAGCGGCCAGGAAGCTAAATGCCTCTCATTCCACTCCTGCGCCATATCTGTCCCCATCCCCGATCGTTGAACCTCCGCTATCAGTGGAGGATGGGGATGTACGAACACATCCAGCTGGTGACGTGCATCCACCTATTTCCATGCAAGCAATCATCGACGCCGGCAAACACTCTCTGGCCACACTGACAATGGCCGCTGAGCATGTAGCGCTCGAAATGCCTGACCAAATCGCCGATACGAACACACAGACGAACCGTTGTTTTCATTCAATCACAGTCCCAGAAAATGCTAAATCCAGCAACAACTTCAGAAAAGAGCCAGTTTCCAAGCCACCAGAGCAGTCTGTGGTTATCGACTCCTGTGGTGTTAACGTGGACTTTGAGACTTCCCTTGCTGAGCTTGCGCTAGTCCTGAATAACGGTGTGCTCTCATCGCACCATTTTGAAGCAATTGTTAGAATGGAGCAGCCGACGCTGTTTTTTGCGCCGGAATTTTCAGATCATCCAGGAAAACTTGGGGCAGGTCTCCCACGGCAAGCTGCAGCCCATTACAAACAGAATTCCGATCAGACAAACAAAACTTGCCCCGCTTCCTGGTTCCGGCCATGGCTTCCATCTCCATTGCCTAAAGAACGGAGCTCGAAGCGTCAAACTGGGCATACCATTCCATCGAAGACACCGTTGCCTGAGATTTCGCCTGATGCCATGCGAGATATTCAGTCAAGATTAAGTGAATTTTTCTCCGTAATACCTGCTGGGTTTCAGCTGCCTTCCCGTCTTGCACTGTCTCGTTACGTCGCTGGCTATATAAATGGTTTTCACGAGCATTTCCCGTTCTTGCATGTCCCCACAATGTCCGTCAGCAGTTGCTCTGTGGAGCTCATTCTCGCCATGGCCGCCTTGGGGACACAGTACTGTTTCGAGGACGAAAAAGCTATTGAGTTGTTTTATGCCAGTAAGAGAATCGGGATGGAGCGTATTAGGCGTAGAGAGGCCAAACTTGCGGCATTAAATCGTCACTCGAAGTCAGAATTGGCTTCTTCCGCCCATGTTATGGATGATGCTTCAACTTCCCACGGTTCGTATCGATCCCAATCCATGCCTGGACCATCTATCTTACTTCCGAAATCGCAACCTTCCCCACTGGTAGCACCAGACCGAGAAGATCTGATTCAAACAACCCAGGCGCTGTTAATATTAATGGCAATAGCAACGTGGGCAAAGCATAAGGAAATAGTCCGCGAGGCTCTTGCCCTCCAGAGCATGCTCTCTACTCTTGTCCGAGACGATGGCCTCCGAAGTCATCCCGTGCCCGATGATATCTCATGGGACGAGTGGATCCAAATCGAAACCAGAAAACGGACGAAATTCGCCGTATACTGTTTCTTCAACCTTCACTGCATCGTGTATAACATCCCTTCCCTCATCCTGAATTCTGAACTCAATCTTCAACTTCCCTGTAGCGCAGTAGAGTTCAATGCATCCAACCGGCTGAAATGGCTGGAGGCGAGAGGGAACGCTGGAGGTCCTCAAATAGATTTCCAGACTGCGGTTAGCCGCTTGTTCTCGCATGGCGGGCACGACATCATGGAACACAATTCATCGCTGGGCAATTACATTTTAATCCATGCGATAATCCAACATATATATTTCCTCCGTCAGTTTTATGGGGGTAGATTCGATGGCAATCACGATGTGGCACCGGATGATCTAGTAACTACCGAGAACGCACTGCGTAACTGGCAAACAGGCTGGAAATGCAATGTCGAATCACACCTCGATCCTCAGGATGCTAATGGGCCGACGGCATTCAACTCAACTGCGCTTCTGCAACTCGCCTATATTAGGTTGATTGTCGATACAGGCCCTGGACGGGCGCTGGATACTCGCGATCCGGTACAGATCGCCAGAGCGTTCGCTGCAAGCCCGCGCATCAAACGCACGCCGAATCTCATTCGAGCCGTCCTGCATTCCGTCCACAACCTGAGTATCCCCGTGAAAGTCGGAATTCGACTCATGTCGAGTACACAGTCATTCATCTGGTCAATTCAGCACTCTCTATGTTCCCTGGAATGCGCCTGTTTGCTCAGCAAGTGGCTGGAAGCGTTATTACTTCCTCATCCAGATCCGCCGGTGACGGAGGATGAGTGGCGGATAGCTGCACTTGTAAAAATGATGCTGGATGAAACGGAATTTGCTCCCGTGGAGAACAAGTCTTTTAATTCTGCCGTGATGATCAAGCAGATAAATTCAGGTGTGCTGCGGGTGTGGGCGAAGATTTTCGGAGGGGCGCAGACTTGGGCTATTGTTGATGTTATTGGGAGTTCGCTGAATGTGTATGCGGATATGATTGATGCAGATTGTTGATCACGCAGATTTTTGTGGTTCTTGGTAATATAAGTAAGGGAGGGGGCTTGGGGGATTGGCTGGAGAAGTCGTACATAGGGACAGGGTAAATCACTGTCGCAACATTCGTATGATTATATTTTTCTGGATACAATGATGGACACATGTAACTGCCGTGATCTTCTGACCAGCACCTTATGTGAGAGATGCATAGAACACTGGCGTT
The DNA here is from genome assembly GCF_000150705.2 of Paracoccidioides lutzii. Classification (NCBI taxonomy): domain Eukaryota; kingdom Fungi; phylum Ascomycota; class Eurotiomycetes; order Onygenales; family Ajellomycetaceae; genus Paracoccidioides; species Paracoccidioides lutzii. Next base: position 136,942 of record NW_015440977.1, on the reverse strand, counting down.
GATAGATGGCAAATATAGAGCATTAGCACAATTCATCTGGAAAAGCATGTGCCCTCCTTCGATTTCGACATTATTCGCCTTTCAGTAGCTCACGAATTATAATTAATGAAAATGGACCTATAATTCACAACTTGCATTGAGTAACATTTGTAAGTGCACGTGTGTGGCCAGCCGGTCACAGTACGACGATGTAAGAATCCATGGATGCCCAACGGAAACTGTCCACGCGCTCAACGCAAGACCATTTCTTCTTTGCATGAAGAAACATTTCATGCGCCTGGAAGTTGGGATGGTTCGGAAGACGGACCGTGACGCAGTAGATGAAAGATAGTTATCGTGTCAGATCTATGGTTTGGTCGATGAAACCCACCCACCCGCTATGCTGGCACTGATTTCGAAACGCAGCATAAACGTGACAGCCCATATTAATGGAGACTGAATAATACTGATTAAATATGTAGCCTATTGTTGTCATGTTTGCAGCAACGTTGATACGTTCCTTTTTGTTTTCCCCCCTTTTCTTCATTGGGGATAATGGGTGGTGGGCAGCTTTTGTTTATTCATTTTGGAGGTGCGAATTGTCAAATTTCCCCATGGGTTCTGCACATATACAGTATATTTATTGCGGACCACATCAGGGAATGCCATGACCTCCCTTGATATACTTTGCCATCAGGCTTGGGGTAGTGGTCAGCTAGCCGGGTGGTCATCTTCAGCGGTCTTTGAATGTTTCAGCCCGATGGAATCATCCAGCCTGCAAATTCAGTTCATTCAAAAGGAAAATTATCTTCTCATGAATAACTGCATATACCAGTGCCATTATCACTGCACTGCCTGTAGAACGACATACCGCCTTTGCAGTCATCGGCCTCTGACGAAGGAATGCCTGAACACCATGTTTCACCCGGGGGCCATCTCCTCAGTCAGCAGTGAATCAATAAATAATATAGCAGATAGAACTATTCGCTAAGGCCAAAGTATGAACTAATTAAGCCATCAGAGAGGCTGAGAATGTAATGGGAAACATCTTAGATCATGATCTTGCGCCACAAGAGAATCATGGGGTAGGTTCGAGGAGGGGTTAAGGGAGTGATTATACGCACGAGGTCGAAGACGAAGGTGAATCGTGATGGCCCAAGGAAGCCTGGTTCTGATGGTCTTTTCCTTTCTTGCACACATTATTCTCTTATTGGAGCTGGAGCTGGTGACGGGAATAAGATCCCAACGTTTGGAAGCTTTGGGATGATGCAGACTTGCACCGTAGTGACCTAACAGCAAAGATTAGTGAAGTGTCTCAGCTGGCTGGCACACGATGATTTTTCGAGGTTTCGCATGATGGATATAGATGCCATCCGCTTCACGCGCTGCTTTGCCACTTCTTCCACATCTCTACCTCAAGATGCATGCCAGTGACCTCCGTAGTTCGTAGGTATTGATGGAATGTTGAAATACGGGTTGAACGTCGCTAACTACGGCTGATTCGAGGGATTGATTGATAAGATTGTTAAACAATCCCATCATCCATGTGACTCGAAGCAGCACAACCCTCTACGTGCTATCTATCCCCCATTAGGAATGCCAACCTACATCGATCTCATCTTCCTGTTACTCCGTTATTTACTCCACAGACGCTTCGTGTTCACGGCGGGGATATAATAGTAACACCAGCGATATGCCCCGTATATATCCCGCTTCATTTTCAACCTCGCGATAATGCTTTAACTGCCGCCCTTCCCGCCAACCCGCTTGACTGTTCCCTTTCACCTGCTCCAGCTAACCATGCTGGAAAACCGCCTGAGGGGCCTGCTTGAACGGCGGCAGCAGTCCTACGAGCAACTGCGGGATGAAGCGGATGATGAGGTTATTGACCATGGCGTGCCGTGCAGTGACAGCGGGCTTCTGGAGGACTACGTGTCTTCACCTTTCTCATGGCTGGAGTATTCCATCTTCTTCTGGATGGGAATGAATATGCTTTGGGCTTGGTATGTTCACTTTCAAATATTGATTGTTTAATGATCTGCGACAACAGTTCTGCTGCTGCATAGAGCTATGCATATATATTATTTTTATATATGCATGTTCACGCGAAAGTCAGAAACTAATATCTGAACCCTTAGGAACATGTTTTTGGCCGCAGCCCCATACTTCCAGCTCCGCTTCGCATCCAACCCTTGGGTCAAGGCAAATTTCCAATCCTGCATCCTGTCCGTTTCCTCCATCGTCAACCTAGCTGCAGTGCTGGTCCTGGCAAAACTACAGATGAATGCCTCCTATCCCGGACGTATCACCTCATCTCTGATCCTCAACATGGTCATCTTCACCCTGTTGGCTCTGTCCGCCATTCTATTCCGCTCCGCCTCCGTCCCCATCTACTTCACCTTCCTACTTGTGATGGTTCTCGGTGCCAGTATTGCAACAGGGTATAATCAGAATGGTCTGTTCGCATATGCATCTGGGTTTGGACGGAGTGAATATATGCAGGCCATCATGGCAGGACAAGGCGTGGCGGGTGTTCTACCATGTATAGTCCAGATCCTCTCAGTCATCGCTGTGCCGGAGCAAAGTGAGGGTGTGAGCGACAAAGAGATGCAATACAAATCATCCAAATCCGCTTTCGCATTCTTCATCACCGCCACCCTCGTGTCCGCCATCTCCTTCCTCGCCTTCCTCTACCTCCACCGTCGCCAAAAGAAATTAACCCTCTTCAAAACCGCCATCCCCATCGGACCAAGTGACGAAGAGCCCGAATTCTCTACAACAAATATCACCACCACCACCACCACCACCACCAAAGCCAGGGACTCAGTCCCTCTCTGGACCCTATTCCAAAAACTCCGCTGGATGGCACTGGCCGTCTTCCTATGTTACGCAATCACAATGGCCTATCCCGTCTTCACCAATCAGATCCGCAGCGTCAGAGACACGACGAACACGGGCCCGACACCCACCAAACCCCTCCCCCGCCTCTTCCAATCCCCCATCTTCATCCCCCTAGCCATCTTATTCTGGAACACCGGCGACCTCGTGGGCCGCCTCATCCTCCTCATCCAGCAAATAAACATACACCACCGCCCAGTACTGCTCTTCCTCTTCTCCGTCGTCCGCATCGGTTTTATCCCACTGTACATGCTGTGCAATATACACGGGCGTGGCGCCTGGATTAACAGCGACCTGTTCTACTTGGTTATCGTGCAGTTTCTTTTCGGTGTGTCGAATGGGTATATTGGCGCGTCATGTATGATGGGAGCAGGGGAGTGGGTGGATGTTGAGGAGAGGGAGGCTGCGGGTGGGTTTATGGGTTTTATGCTGGTGGCTGGGCTGACCTCAGGGAGTTTGTTGAGTTTTTCGGTTGCTAATTAGACCGGTGACCTATGTATTTGGGGGGGGGGGGGGGGATTCTTTTTCTGGGATGTCATTTATGTTTCCATGGCTGAGATTATGTTCTTGGACTTATGCTATTGCCTTTTTTGGGTTGTTTTCGGTTTCTGTTTCTTGATACCCACCCAAACTACCAGAACGTTTCGGATGATTGATGCTGAAGTAATATATAGAACGCTCATATCAACCCCTGAATCCACATGGGTTGCTTTGATGACTACTGTTAGAGTAGAGCAGAGGTACATGATTCCCATGAATATATCATGAAAATATATTAAAGAATATGCACATTCAATTAATAACACTGTCATTATAAGGGTTGAATTTATATCAAAGCCAAAAACACAAGTCTATTAGGTTTAAGAAATACATATTTCTCTATCTATACAGGTATATAAGTGGCTCAGAACAAATTCATAACGAAAGGGAAATTGGTAATGGAATAAAACAAAAGGGAAATTCATGATAAACGACTTAGTTTATCCCACATTCCCGTACAAGTCGAAAGGGGTGAAACATAAGGACGAGAGGGGAGAGTGGAGGGCAAGGGGAAGGGGAAGAAGAGGGAAGGGGGAAGAGGAAAAGGGTAGAGTTAATAATCAAACACATTGGGCGGGAGGTTTTTGATACCTGCCATATAACAATAGAATAGAATCGGTCGGTGGTGAATGGTATTCGTTGCATATTAGGGTGGTATAGTGAGTGTTGCTGGGGGATATGGGTATATATCTAGATATAATATATAAATGCATGAGGAAGCACGGTAAAATACCAAATATCATGCATCCATAGATGATGGAGGGAAAGAAAAAAGAGAAAGTTCAAGGGTATGGTTTAGCAAAGTCCTATGCGATGGAGGACGGGGTAAGATGGGCAGAGGATAAAGGAGAAACGAATCTATGGTCTTCAGGCCTTGAAGGACGAGACCACAGGATCGTGACCTTTGGGACGGGGAGGATAGGAGCTGGGGAACAAAGAGGAGGGAAGTGACACAGCAAGCAAAGAGTATTCACATTTGCTATCCATCTATTTTTCTTGGGACGGCTGTTGCTTAGAAGTAGCAATACTGGCCTCTATCCCAGCAGCCACAGCATATTTCTCCTTAGAAGCTCCCTCAGCAACGCCGTCCCTCTCAACAAGCTTCTCCGGCTCCGCATCACTATCATCATCATACTCCCCATAATCTTCCTCCCCTTCCTGCAGCATCTGCTGCAACTCCTCCTTCTCAGACGGCGGTCCCCTAACCACCGACTGCACAGCCCCCCCTTCAGAGCTCATCTGCCACTCCATAAGCTTCGTAAACGCGCCGTCCGGTCGCGCGCTCAGTTCCTGATACGAACCTTGCTCCGCAACGTGGCCGTCACCGCTGAGTACGATGATGGTGTCGGAGCGCTTGATGGTGGAGAGACGGTGGGCGATGCTGATTGTCGTATTGTTGCCGCGGAGTAACGCGGCAAGAGCGCTGTTGACCAGCGTCTCGGATTCGGCATCGAGGGCGGACGTGGCTTCGTCGAGGATGAGGATGTCTGGGTTTTTAATCAGGGCACGGGCGATGGCGATTCGCTGCTTTTGGCCGCCGGAGAGTTGAGCGCCGCGGGCGCCTACGTGTGTGTCGAGGCCATCGGGCTGAATCGAGAAACGAGTCTTGTATTAGTAAACCGGGTAGGTGGGAATGCTTGGAGAGGAAGGTAGATGTCACTTACGAAGTCACTGATGAATTGACAGTTGGCCTTGCGCGCCGCTGCGATAATTTCCGTCCTTGTCGCATGGGGCTTGCCGTAGGATATGTTCTCAGCGATAGTTCCAGAGAAGAGTACGGGCTCCTGCGCGACGACGCCGATTTTCCTTCGTAGAGACTTTGCATTCATTGAGGAGATGTCCTTCCCATCTATCAGGATCTGGCCTCTGGTAGGTTTGTAGAAGCGCAGTAACAAGGAGGCAATCGTGGATTTACCGCCCCCCGAGGGGCCGACGATTGCAACGTTGCTTCCTTGCGGAATCTCAAAGTCGAGGTCTTTAAATACAGTCACTGCGGGTCTGGTGGGATAACTGAAATCCAAATTCTTGAACCGGATCGCTCCCCTTGCCGAAACCACTTTATCTCCTACAGTAGGGGGAATAGTGGGATGGCGGTCTTGGAGCTCGAATAGTCGACTGGCAGCACCAACGCCCTTCATCAGTTCTGAATAGAAGCTGGACAAGCCAAACATGCTTGATCCAGCGTATGCTGCATACATGAGGAATGAAGTCAAGTCTCCAATGGAAATGGCCCCGGACTGGACCATTCCACCACCAACATAGAGTAAACTCAAAATCGTCATATTTCCCATCAAACCGGTCTGCAAAGATACAAATAGCTGTCAGCATATACCAGATTTGATGAAAATTAGTGATTAGAAGTACTCACGGTGCTAAAGAACGCTGCGCTAACGAGAGACTCTCTCTTTCCCAGCTCAAAAATTCTCCTGGTTTGCCTATTATATCGATGGACCTCCAAAATCTCTCCTGCAAAAGACTGACTTGTCTTCACATTTCCCAGACGCTCCTCCGCGATTTTGGTCAGGCTACCCAGGTTCTTCTGAATCTTGCGACTAATATTTCTGATTGATCTGCCGTATAAGAACGCTCCAAGGGACACTGGGGGTATCAGCAAAAGGAGAATGCTTGACAGCTTAAGACTGACAAAGGCCATCAGACCAAACCCAGCAACGCCACTAACAGCAGCCCTAAGTCCATCTGAAAGATTCTGCGTGATACTTTTGCCGACGATTATCGTATCCGAGCTTAGCCGGGAAATCAAGTCACCGACTCTGTTGGCATCGAAAAACTCCGCATCCTGCATAAAAGTACGTCTGAAGAGCTTAGATCTTAGTCGCGCAACAATACGTTCCCCCACAATCCGTAGAATTATAATACGACCACAGTTTGCAGCAGCACCCAACAAAAGAACACCGCCCAGGACACTGTAGAAGACGGGGAGTGTGAGGCCGAACAATTCATTGCCACCTTCAGGGCTGCTATGCGTTGCGATATCGAGAATCTTGCCGATGGAAAACGGAATCGACATGGTGATAGATGACGAGATGAGCAAGCAGAGTAACGCCATGGACAGGATTTTGGCCTCTGGACGGGCAATTTTCAATAACCGCCATATCTCGCGAAAGCCGAGCCTCTTCCCGCCCGCATCCTTTGATAATCTTGCGCTAAGGTTTAATTTCGCTGCTTGTGATGCCTTCTCCGTACGCTCAAATCCTCTATGTATCTCTTCTAGAGCGGTTTCTTGTTTCTTTTCTAGCTCTGTCTGCGGCTTCTGCGGCTTCCGCAGCTTTTTCGCGGGCTCCGGTTTGGCTTCTTTTCGCCGTGCTGTCGTAGAGGAGAGGAATCGGACCTGCTGAAGACAACCAGGTCCCACGATAGATGAAATAGTGACATGTATATTTGTTGCAGATGACTTTCGGATGTCTGGCTGCCGTAGGATGTCTGGTCGTTGGGTTACGATGGGGGCGTTCGACTGGTGACGTCTTAAGCCACCGCTAGCATCAAGCGATGGTCTCTGGGCATGGAAGGAGGTATAGTTAAATAAGGGAAGCGATCGCGATCCAAACTGAGCAATGCGACGTGAAGATGCTCGTGGAGTGAAGGCGGCAAGCAGCCCTGATCTGCGCATTTCGAGGAGCTGTCCAAGCTTCGAGCCACTCATTTAACCCATCAGTGAAGTGGGGAACCTATCGAGAGATAGAGACGGCAGGGAGTTCCATATTAGACAAAGGTGTGACGGCCAGGAGCAACACCAACTCAAGATTGAGAATATGTATAATATCGAATATTAATTGTATACCAGAGGGGGGCTAAATATTCGGCTTGATTGGGTTGTCTGTCGAAGAAAACCAAGAAAATCTTTTTAGACGGGTTGGGTTGACGTTGCGATGTTCGGAGAAGAGATTCGAATCACGGGGAATAATTTGTTCAACAGGTTTTGCGACAGTAAATAAAAACTGCGCCACTGGCCGTTGGGAGAGATAACTTAACACTACAACAAACTCGCTGTAAAAACTGCAAGACACGTACCGTATAGCTAACTGTCTGATATTATATCTTAATTTTACTGCTCTCGGCTGCTTATTCGTGCTTCTTGTTGTTCTATTCGGTCTGTCCCCGCATATCTATTACCCCAATTAACGACAAAAATTGCCCCTATATTCCCCAACCGTGCCCCGTCTGGCTTCTTGCTTCTTGTCAGCCAACATGGTTCTCGACTACAGCAAATGGGACGCCCTCGAGCTCTCTGACGACTCCGATATAGAAGTACATCCCAACGTCGACAAACGATCTTTCATCCGTGCAAAGCAGAACCAGATCCACCAGCAGCGCATTCAGCGTCACCAAGAAATCGAAACTCTCAAATACTCCCGCATCATAAATGATGGACTGCTGAAACGCATTGATGGCCTCATAGCCTCACTTAAGAGCCATGAAGGCAGCTCCAGGGCACCAGATGAACTGGTCTTCCAGGCCCTGATCGAGTCTGCCGGAGACCCTGGCGAAGATACTCCACCACCGGCTCCAGAAGATGTATTTCAGCAGGAAAAGGAGCAGCCGAAATATTCACAGATGATGGGGTCATTGGTAGACCAGGTGAAGAAAGAACTGAATGAATCGAAGCCGGAAGATCGATTCGAGGCATACATCAAGGGAGTGGAAGGACATAAGAATAGAGTATTGGACCTGCAGCAGCAGTTATTGGAGAAGCTGGATGCCCTAGAGAAAGAAGAGGCCAGCAAAATTACTAGTGACAGCATACACACCGGCTTCGATAGCTCATTTGTCAACAAATCCAAGCCTAAGCCTGCGCCATCAGAGAAGAAGAAAAAGAAGGAAACCGCCCCTTCCGTGGAATTGCTGAACCCCGGTGCCGCTGCTAACGGGGATGTGGGGGCCGTGTCCTCCGGAGCGGAAGCGGACGTCGAAGATGAGGAGGATGAGGACGACATCAAAGCCACCCCGCTGGCTAAGCAATTCGCCATGATCAAACTTGGAGACTACAGATCCTGCCTTCAGTTCATAGGAGATCACCCCGAAATTGTCACGGAACACAAGACAGATGAATTACTCATGGAAGCATTCGATGCCCAGCTATCAGGGAAGGAAGAATATGCCCGCCAATGCGTACATCAAGGCTTGCTGCTGCAATATTGCCGCTCCCTTGGCAGCGATGGGGTGGGTCTCTTCTTTAAGCGGTAAGATTTAAAAGCGCCTTCTTCCATAACATCTGCAGTAAGATACATATAGAGATCTATAGAGTCAAGATAACTAACTCATCCCAACAGCATAACAACCAAAGATCACCAAGCCTCAACACTATTCCACAACGACGTTAACGAAACCTACGGCAAGATAAAAGTCCGCGCCGCAGAACTAGCTAAGAATTCCTCCGACGGACCCGCCGAAGTCGAGCAAATCCAACTCCACGCCGTCGACCCGAATACGAAACTCAATATCAAAATCCCCACGCCGGGAAGCGCGGATCCCGAGTCCGTTAAGGCGCTGGAGATCTTCAATGCGTTCCCGCTGGAGTTGCAGAAGGCGCTCAAGTCTGAGAGTCTCGATGAGGTTAACAAGGTGCTTGGGAAGATGAGTGTAGAGGAGGCGGAAGATGTTGTGGAAAAGCTAGGGTCTAGTGAGATTTTAACGGTGGAGGAGGGGATTGTGGATGCAACGACGGAGGAGGGGAAGAAGTGGTTGAGTGAGATTGAGGGGGGGAAGGGGGTGGGGCAGGATGAGCGGGAGGGGGGGGTTATAGAATATGATAAGGTGATGGAGGTGGAGAAGAAAGGGGAGGTTGTTGGGGACCCTGAGTAAGCTGATCAGTGGGGCTGGTGGGAGAATTGTGTTGTCCAATCTCTTTTTCCATTCGTTTCTATGATTTGAAATGCCTTCATTTCATCGAGGTTGAAGAATTCTGAGTTCCTTTTTCTGTTGAAGTTGAGTCTTTCATTCTGTCTAGATTTTGGTTTTCCTTTTTTTTTTTTTTTTTTTTTTTTTTTTTTTGGTGAGCGAACGAGGGATGATTGCTGCGATTTGCTGCGAGATATTTTCGGATTTCATACCTCGGGATGTTAAAAGGTGGGAGCGGCAAAGGCATACCTTGGAGAGAAGAATTCTAAAGCTATGGAGGGACAACGAGACACGGTTCGTGGAATTACTAAGCCATCCAAAGTAGAGAACTACCCTTTAACAGGAGAGAAGGTGAGGAGGAGATGAAGGAAAGCAGTTGATGAAATGAGTATAGCTAGTTTCCCCTTTATTGTCATGTTATCTACATCCAATATCGTGTTCTAGGTCCGCTAATGACATATCTCTGCTCTCACTCCACTCATCACATCCAGTCGTTCAATACTTACTATTCTATACATGTCCGTATAAACTATTTGCATGATGATAATTCGCACTCAGCGAATAAAGAGCAAAAAGAATAAGAAATCAAAATATACAAAAACTCCCAATGCCAGAGCAAATCTCGTCATAAGATATTGTTTCATATCGTAGGAATAAAGCATTCGAAGAGAGGCAGAATATAAAATAATAATACAATGCACGAAGTGAAATAAATAGCACGTGAAATATAGTAAGTATCACATCATTTTGAAAGTAGATATGGGCGAATTCATCACATGAGGATGTGCCACGCTCTCTGGTTATGATGAAACATATGCCGCCCTGTAAAAAAGTATATATCAGAGGCAATTTTTAAAGATAAAAGAGAAACCAATCAATCGCCAGGTCGAATGCACCAGGGTATATCCAAGAATGTAAATACAAAACTGTGAAAAAAAACCCTTGAGAAGACAGCTTGTCTATCTCTATAGTTCCATCGCATCAAAAAAAAATAAAATAAAATAAAGTCGCCAAAACCGAACAGAATGAAAAAAAGAAAAATGCATAATGACAAGGAAGAATATGGTAACTATAAAAGTGTTGCTAGAGTGAGAAATGAAAAGAGTAAAAATATGACATTGTCCGGTTGTCAGAACTTCAATAATGCAAAACAAAGAACGCTCCGGAGCCCGCCCGAAAAAAAGCTAAGAAAAAATAAAATAAATAAAATAAACCGATGAAGGCAGAATGCTGTCTAATTCTATACACGCCATGCCAATGAAGCTGCTGAAAAACAAAATCCCCTCTCCTCCCCCCCCCCCCCCCCAAATATATATATATATATAAAATAAAAAGGAAAAATAAAAATTAAATAAGGAAAAGAAAAGGATGGACATGACAACATGGATGCTACTTTTCGCACCCATTTACCGTAACATTTCAACGCTGAAAAGAAGGAAAGTCTGTATGGTAGGTATCCGTCACTTTCTGCGCTTCCGCATATACCGGGAGGGGGGTGCCCCAGTCATTCTGTGCAGGCACGCTTGGTGATCTTGACCCGTCTCTTTTCAAAACGGAATAAGGATTGTTGCGGTAATGATTTTTGCATTGTCCATATCCGTCCCAAAATCACCATCCTTTTTCAGTCATTCACAAAAGCCGACGTGTTTGACCAACATATATACCTGTCGCAGTCAGGCCAATCGTATATGGGAGACTGAAATAGGGACCATGCGGGAGAGCGCTAGGGATCTGCAGGACACGGAAAACAATAAGTTTTCCCCAGCTTTGCGAACAAAGATTGCTGCGATCTTGATTAAAATGAAGCATTGCGCAAGAGTCCAATCCAACCACGCACAATTTCCCGTCCTCTTCGATGCCAACACATGGTCGTGTTAGGACGTTATTTCCGGGCGCAAAAGAAGAAAACACAGACAAAGAATGAAAATCCAAAAGGTAATAATGGGATTCCATTCAAAGATTTTGTTTATCCTATCTGCGCCATGAACTGCCCGATCTTCTCGCAAAGCTTCGGCTTATCATTCCAAGGTTGGAACTTGCCCTCCATCTCGCAAGCGGTAGTCCTCAACTCCCCCCAAAGTCTCCGCTCGATATCAAAACCGACTTTGGCAATCATTTCGCGCGCAGGACCCCACATTCGCTGTGGCTTGCCCTCGCCATCCCACGCCAGTCCCTTCTCACCAAAGACGCTCATTGGGTCTAGTTTTGGCAGGTTGGCGTGGCAAGTGATGAATGATTCGGGAGGAGAGCTGGGTTTGTCGCTCCAGCCGTAGACTTTGCCCTTCGGGATCTTGAAGTCCCATATCGGATTGACTTGGAGGATCACGCCGCCTTCCCAGTCCCCGTTGGGTTTTCGGTAGCCGAATACGGCTGGTCCGGTGGAGACGGCGTAGAATGGGAGATTCAAGATCATGGCGGGGGCAATGAAAGTTTCTTTGTCTCCTTCACCTGGGTGACCCTGAGATAGTAAGAGATAGTAATGCGACGGGCCATAGAAGTTGTAATAAGCTGATAGCAGGAGCATTTTCGCGTGGGATTTCTTGGATACAAGGACCTGGCCAGATTCTGTGGATGCGTGGCTAAATCCCGTTGGGACTTTTTGGGATGAGACTTCGAAGAATGAAGGATGATAGGTAACTTGCCAGAAGTCGGGCCAGGTAACCATGCCTGTTGAAATGAAGGGATCTGAGTCGAATAGGTGGATTGGGTTGTGCATGGGGAAAGCATCCGCGTCGAGGAAGAGTACCTGCTCGAAAGAGGAGAAAAGGAGTGAGAAGATCTTGAATTGGTATTTCTTTAGACCCTCGTCTAACGGTGAGAAATCCAAGATTTCTGCCAGGATGACGCATTTCGCGTTCATTGAAGGCAGAAGGACGCCGCAGACGTATTCATCGTATTCACTTTTGTCCGCCACGAATATTTCAGCAGGCAAGTCTGAGCCTGTCTTCCGCAGCATATGCAGCGAGGTAACTAGTACGGGAAGATATTTCCCCCCTGCGGTAGACACAATACCCTTTGTGCCCGGAGTGTACTGCAGTCTAGGCGCTGTCGAGTCTGAAAGAAAGCTGGTAAATAGCAAGTGGGCCTTCTTCAATATCTCCCTGTCCTCCCTGTCCACGATAATATGTTCCGGTAAGGTGACATTCTCTATCTGATCGGGCTTGAAGCCAATTGCGGCGGGATGGTCTTCTATCCGTCTAGGCGACTTGCAGTGCGGTTCAGCAGCCTTTAAGATCTCATGGAAGGTCACCCAGAACTCGCCGTGTTTTGCGGTGGTCGGAATGCCATTTTGAATTGATTCTGAGGAATCGTTGTCTGCGGAGGAGGAGGAGACGGTTCTGCGGAGGGTGAAGTAGAGGAAGAGGGCGATAAGAACCAGCGGAAAAGTTCGCCGATACCTCGGACCTTGCACCATGTTGATATGATGACTACGCGAGAATTCCTCCGTCTGTCAAGGAGGACGGCTGAAGGAAAAGATTGTCCCGGCAGCCGGGGCTGAGGGAGACAGGGGAGCAGGGAAAAGGCAAAAGGAAAAAGAGGAAAAGGGGACATGTGAAGGAAGAGGAGAGGTTGGTGAAAACAGGCGGCGGTTGAGATACAAAAAAGCCGGGCAGCATTTATAGATCACGTGATATGCACCACGACCGCCCCTTGGTACGCGGGCATTGTTACTTCAGCTGAACATAGATGTAATGGAATGGATGGGTTGATGTATTCGAGGAAAATATGAACAACATATGTGTTCAAAGCCTGATTTTCAGCTCTCCCGATATTGTACGGGAGGTGTCAGTCAGTTCATCTGGGCTTCTGTAAAATTTGTCTTTTTGATGGAAGGCGGGCATGGATGCGATGCGATCTCCCCTACACTAGTCTGGGCCGTTTGGTTGTTTCTGGGAGGCAGAAATCCTTGTGTTCATGCCAGAACTTGAATTGTTGCTGAGGGAGTCAAGGGTCAAAATTCAAGGTGTGTTTGACGGAGCGCGCAGTGAATAACAAGAGCAGGACCTGACAGTCATGAATGGGAATCCCAGCCCTTGCAAGGTCGCTGACTGACGAGGAAACACCACGCAGCTACACAGCTGTCAGGGGCTATACCTGGTTCTTAGTGAATCCACTACAATGTAGCTTGCTGCATCTGGCATTACGCGCCACTATCAAGGAACGATGGTTATATATCACCAAGTCACCTGTTTCTGTGGCAATGGGCTTAAATATCCTTAACTCAAGGAGGTGTCTCTCATCCTGATCCTAACCCCAATCCCTGATTTTAATTCCTGGTCCTGCTGGTCCATCCACCCGTCGTTCCGTGGGTTTATACAGCCCAGTTCGAAGGTTGACTGAATAATGGCCCGCCCCTTAACAGGGCTAACTGCATACGTCTGAGAACGTCTCCTATCTCAACCTTGGAAAGTTTCTCAACCTCCTCACCTTCGAAAGAATTCCTCCTAATTACATCCTCTCACTTTATCGTACTTCAGGCCACGAACAGCTGACTTATCACTATTACGTCTTAGTTAATACACACTGATCAATGCGGTCAGCTTAGCGCGCATTGATCAAGTGAATGTGTAACTAACTAGGCTGGTTTTTGAAAGCCAAACCATCCCAGGATCATTATTGTCTGCACTCCACATAACGTTAACTAATCCACCCGCAAGCGAGCAGCCCATCCAAAAATATTTTTCCATCTCCTAACTCATCCAACTTCAACACGCAATTAAGCCACCAATTCGCAATAAAAATACTAGAAACTCCATAGAAATAGAGGAAAGACTTGAACTCAGAATAAATCTCCTCTATTTCTAAAGCTGCACACCTTTTTGATGTGCCATACTCTACTCTAGACCGTAGATTTTAAGTTAGGGATGTGAGTTTATGTATATATATTCAAATAAATTAACCAATTCTGAGTAGAATGTGCTAGTTAACTGGTTCAGTGAGATTTTAATCTAGCTAAAATAAGAACGCCTCTTTTAGCTGGTATTTATTGAGAATATGATTAATCATTTTTCTTTCTTATTCTATATTTATTTCATCTCCTTTATATATTGATCAGAACTAGATCTGTTAAGTCAAGTAAAGACTGTAAAGTTATTTAACAGCTAAATATTCATTCGACTTTGAACTTCTACTCTCACAAATCGTTAATTTAACAACTCTTGTCGGTTGCATAGGCAGTTAAATAAGGCCAAAAATCTGATAAGACAAAGCCTTGAGAATCTCTTTCAGAGCTTGGTGAAAGGTCTTTTATCAGATTTTCAAGATCTATAAATACATCATAGTTAAATGTCAAAGATCTAAACGCAGAATTCAACATAGAGGAGGTCTAGCCAGGGAAGAGGCTGCAACAGATCATTGTTCTGTTCGTTGCGTCTGTTAAACAGCCAGTCATTCAATTCCTCATTCCCAAGGCCTCAGGGGGTCGGTCTATGCCGCGCTCACGAGCACTACCACAGTGCAGCAATTGCAATACACTCCGGCATAGAAGAACACATAATCCTATAATAATAAAATAATGCAATATAATTCATGGTTGTTCGAGCGTAGATATTTCAGGTTAAAATCCAGCTGGTTGGAATTCGGGAGATTTGGCTGCTCGCTCAGGGGCCGATTACATAACCAGATCTCCATGTGAACTAACTAGTTAACTGGTAAGTTAGTTCATCGGTAAGTGAGCCACACCAGTCAGCGAGCCACTCTCTAAAACGCGACGTGTTAGTGAACACTAACATAGTTGTCAACCACATGAGATAAAGCTTCTTGTCAGGGAGGAAGAATTTTACTGATATTCCTCATTTTATTCCTACTCATGAGATTGATGACTGTCTCACAATGTGAATCTTTGTCTAAAACTCAAAAATTGAGCTTTACAAAGGCGTCAATCTTTGTCCAACATATATTATATCCGTGGATGAATGAGGTCAACTCCTCTGAGTTGATACCGTGTGAGAAATGGCTTATATTCTCCTTGTCAGTTAAGATGATTCAACTACTGCAATTATAGTTAGTAAATACTGAGTTCAATGATTGATTAGTTGATATGAAAAGCTCAAAATCAAGTTTTCTGAAAAGTATGCTTATCAGTGAGCTTTATATGAGAATTCAAAAGTTATTTATGAATGATTTTGATTTGTGAAGAATGTTATTGCCAAGTATGAGATAGTGAAGAAGGATGTATAACTTTGATGATGAGAATGAGTTTCAGATGAGTGTTATTGAAATACAAAAAGTGATTGCTAGATCTGAGAAAACTAGCTATCTAAATCTTATCTAGTCAGGAAATTGAAAATGAGTACAAATCATCTTCAAATACAAGATGCATCAGAGTTGCTAGTATAAGAATATGATATTACTGTATGACTGAGTAATTGGAGTCAGTGAGAATGGCTGAACAAATAATAAGCTGGGACTAAAATGACTTGAAGAGGTGTTTAACAAAGACACTTAGATGTGCACGCACAGTTGATCAATATTGATTCTTGATTCTTGATGGACATGAAAGTCATAAATAGTACTGCTGAATTTGATACACTCTGTACTGAGAACAAGATTATTTCACTCTAACATGCCATCTCATAGTCATTGGATGTTGGACAAGCAATCAAAAAGACTAAACTTGGCATCAATCATATTAACAAGGAGTAGTTTTCTGGCCCAGAATGCTACTCAGCTGGAGCACCAGACTGATGCAATCAACAAGTACATCAGCCACTGGACAAAGAGCTCACTCAAACCTACCAATCTAGCTCTGAACCAGTTGGTCAAGGGGTGCCAAATGGCAATGCATAGTGCTGCTCTTTTGACAAAGGAAAACAAGGAATTTAGAGCTGCCAATGAGAAACAAAAGAGAAAGGGTCGTACTTATATAGATAGCATTTTAAATGTGAATCGTGCACACAGAAGCAATCAAGAGCTGGAAAGGGGGTAGTTAGAGACTTTCAATCCTCAATCATGAAAGCGAGCCATACAACGATGTAGTCTATGTGGTACTCTAGGACATACAGCCCGTTGTGAGTGAGTGAGTGAGTGAGTGAGTGAGTGTGTGTGAGTGTGAGTGAGTGTGTGTGTGTGTGTGTGTGTGTGTGGCTCGCGGACTGATGAGGGGGCTCGCTGACTACGTTAGTGTTAGTTAAACTGACTACTAACTAGTTGCAATAAATCGTCGGTCTCTCTCCCGGCTCACCAAAAAAGAACCAAGACGCTTTGCCTACGACACCACAAGCGCCATGGTTATTTTATCAAGCCCTGACCAAGCAACTCCCCACATCCTGAGACCTGATGTGGACTCCCTTGCGCAAGCCTAGCCAGATGTGTTCGGGTCTGGCGCCTATGTTTTGCTTGCATCAGGTATTTTGGCTGACTATGAACTGGGACTCGGGGACAATGAGGACTGACTGCCCTTCAGTATCTTGTGGCAACTTTGTCCCGTTCCTTTTCCTCCAATGAAATAAAAATGGGGAATGCAATAGCATGCTGGGAAGACTCCCGGTCCCGGACTTTTTATTATTTCAATTCTTTTATATTCCCTTTTTTTTAAAAAAAATATTTTTTTTTTAAAAAAAAGGGAGACGATCCCACTCAGCAAGCTGAAGATAACCCCCCCCCCCCCCCCCCCCCTATGGATGATCAAAAAGGGGGGCTCTCCCTTAATGGCCTGGCCCTCTCTTTCCTCGACCTTGG
>NW_015440977.1:77010-119872 GCF_000150705.2 Paracoccidioides lutzii | reverse complement strand
TCTGCATTCTGCTTATCTCTCCCCCCTTAGAATTAATAACTTCTAATTCATCTCTGCACACCCTGATTCTTCATCAGTCGTTACTGGTCCGAAGAAGTCATTATTCGGGATTCTAATACCCACCGGGAAACATGAGCGGTCTGCGGTCAACCGGCCCGGGGCAAATTGCCCACACAGTGTTTTTACTCCTTCCAGCAATCGTGCAAAATAAGACCAAGCCAGGGTCCAAAAAGCTGTCGAGGCCGGTTGGGAAAACAGCATATCTAGATGGCATTCGTGGGCTAGCTGCGATTGGTGTGGTGGTTTTACACATGGTTTTGGGATTCTTCCCAAACTCATCATATGCCTACAATGGGACCGAAGGCCGCGATTCTATCTTCCAACTCCACTTTTTCCGTCTTCTCTACACAGGTCAACCAACTATCTTTTTCTTTATCTCCGGCTACGTCCTTTCTCTCGGGACGATTAAGAAATGCCGAAGCCAATCTTGGGGCCCGTTACAGCTGGACTTGAGCTCCAAGATCTTCCGTCGCATCTTCCGATTGTACATCCCCTCGATAATCGCAACGTTCATCCCCATGTTCATGATCAGCTTCAATCTTTTCCCCCCAGTCGCCAAGTTCGCAGATGACAAAATACCATATCACACCTTCAACATGGTCCCGCAGGAACCGACTTTTTTCCGCCAGTTCTGGCTCTGGTGCAAAACCATCCCGCCGCTCTTCTGGCCGTTCAACTGGGAAAACTTCAGCCAAAACTCTCCCTACGCCTACCAACTCTGGACCATCCCTGTTGAATTCCGGTGCTCGATGGTCTTATTTCTCGTCCACTCCGCTCTCGCAAGATGCTCCAGCAAGACCCGCCTGTCTTTCAACGCCCTGTTCTCCCTCTACACTCTCACCTTCGAGAAATGGGACGTATTCCTCTTTCTTGCCGGCGCATTCATCGCTGAACTAGACATAATCAAGGACGAGGCAGCCGAATACAGCCAGCAGCTGCCCAAAGTTGAAAACGCAGACTCCAAAAAATTCAAGACAGCTACCCAATACACCCCACCGACATGGTTCATAGTCTTCAGCATGATCCTGGGGCTATGGATACTTAGCGTCCCTGCCGCAGATATCTGGAACGCCTGGTCCTTCGCAGTGCTAGAATGGTACGCGCCGCGAACTTACACGGCCTTTTATCGCTTCTGGGACGCCGTCGGCACAGTCATCCTCATCATGGCCATCACGGGCCTCTCATCCGTCCAGCGCTTCTTCACCCGCCCCATCTTCCTCTACCTTGGCACCCTCTCCTTCTCGCTCTACCTGACGCATACCATCATGCTCAAGTTCTTCCTGTACCCGATCATGCCGTGGCTCTAATTTGTCTTCGGCTACCAAACGACATTTCAGTACGGGTTGACTTTTGCTATCGGCGGAACGCTGACGATTTTGCTCTCGTGCTGGTTTGCGGAGGTGTTTCACCGTTATGTGGAGGAGCCGACTGCTGTCTTTACGAAGTGGTTGGATGTCCAGTGCTCCTCTATTTGAGCAGGGGAGACGCGTTTATATCTCTATTTTGGCTACATTGCTTCATTTTTTTTTTTTTTTTTTTTTTTGGGGGGGGGGGGGGTAATTGGCCTCCGGCTAGCTCCCTGGGTGAGCTTTTAACACGTCGACGAGCGGCCTGCGGTTCACATTCCTTCTCTCGCTCGAAGGCCCTGTACATATTTTCCCATTTATTTTTATTCTTGCCTATTCTTGTCTATTCTTTATTGGTATTTATTGTTTTTATGTATATATCTATATATCTATATATCTATATATTTACTATTTTTTGGGGTGAGGTTGGTTCATATAAAATGTTTTATCTCCTATGCACATATGGCGTAGAGTTTCTATGAAGCATGTTCTTACCGCCCCCCTCCCCAGAGCAAATCTTTATATTTTAGCTTTTCCCTCTTTCGTTGCTCTAGCGCAACCACCCAACGAACGAACGGCAATAGAGATACATATTTCTATTCTGACGTTTGTAGTTGATACACACCTGGGTGCTGCTCTCCTCCTGTTTCCATTCACATAATTTGTGCAATTTCTTGGTGATTCACCTGGATCAGTTTTCACCTCTGATGTTCTGGTGCGGGGAGCAGCGCGCGCTGGTTGCATCTATGATAGATGAACAACCCTACCCATTATTTTACTGTTTTCCACGGAACTACGTTCTATATGATTCCAAAATAAGCCACAACGTCTAGAGTTAGATGTTTAGAGTGGTTCACACGTGGATGACCGCGTGTCCGTCTGTCTACTTGTGTGCATGTCTGGGTGGTGGCGTCTATGGTCTGCAGCATTTCCCGGCTTCTGCCTCGAGAATGTTGCTGCTGGATGAGCCAAACCAGTGAGCAACTAACGTCCCCAAACACAAATATCTCACCTAAAAGTAACCATAGACCTTTTTTTTTTTTTTTTTTTGATAATGATAGAGTTTGTTGTTTCAGCAAAAAGCCTGCTCTGGTGGTTAATACCTTGGCTTGGGGAAGTAGCTGAAGAGGCCCTTTTCCATCACTAGTTAGCTATTGGGAGAATAAGGAGTCCATGGTTTTGCATCCTGTAGATGCGTATGAATACGACGTTAGAGCTACCATAACTTCCTCATCAAAATGCTCTAAGCCTGGCCTAGATTATTGAATTAATACTATATTCTATAGTAGGGGTAATTATCTGATAGATGATGCCGCATACCTCACAGTTGAAGCGGTGTACAAATTGATATAGTAGAGCATCTTCTATGGGAATTATATGCCACCAAAGTTAGCTCCTTTGCGTGTACATGTGAACAAAGGAGTTTTTTATTTTCCAAGGGATTAAATAATAAACAATTAAAAAAAAAAAAAAAAAAAAAACCGAATTCAGCATTGTGAGAGTTTAGCAAAATGCTTGGTCCATATCCAACCAATCATACAATCGGGATCATCCTGGTTCCTGGCAAGCCATAATTCCCCTTTTTCGGCAAATACGTCAAAAACCTCGCCTGCGTCATACTGTAGATACTGGTATCCAGAGACCACCTGTGACGCACGAGAATTATGGAATTCAAAGAGACTGGCGACGATAAATAGGACCTCGAACCCGTCCTCAGGTTCTGCCGGGGACCGCTCCCTGTTGCTTTCCGACAACCCCTCGTCCGTCCGCAGTTTGCCTCCCACTAGCGATCGCGAAGATGACTCAAAATATTGACCAGACCGTTGCTTGGGCAAACTGTCTCTAGGCTTGATTGAGGAGTCAGGGAATTCGACCGAGAATGGAGTATCGAGAGTCAATTTTGGCAGACTGGATGTGGTGTCCGTGCTCATCCGCGAAGGTGCAGCAGGGTCAAATGATGACGGACCCCCTACTTCGCCAAATAGGGGATCTGGTATTCGGTAAGATGGTCGAGATCGAGAAACTGGATCACGCACGCTGCGGCTGTTGGCGGTGGAAGGTTGTCGGGACAGGCTGCTTGTTGCTTCCGTTGAGCCCGTGTTGATTCTGCTAAGGGGGTTAAGTGAATTGGGCTGTTCAGCCAAAATGGAACCGTTGCACATCCCAAGCGAAAGAACTTGAGCTTCCGAAAAGCTAAAGTCGGCTGACCATTCATGGATGATCGCCGGGATATCGACTGGGGGTGAATCGATAACAGTGCCAAGTTCAGTCTCTAGCTGCCGGAACCAGCCATTTTGGATGTGAACAAGATTGTTTAAGCACGTCTCCACCAATCGAGCGCAGAGAGTAAAGAATTTCGGGAGTTCCTCTTTCAGAGTCTCATTCAATGCGATAAACTGCTGGGCTTTCTCTGTGGTCTTTTTATCTAGTTTGATATTTCGTCCTTTAGCAACCTTGAAGCGGACGTAATGTGGAAACCGCATGGTGCGCTCTTGGCTGACTGCCTGGGGTTTACTATGAAGCTTAAGAGCTGTATCTAACGGTTCAATAATTGTCGTTCGAACTAAAGTGATCTATTAAATGATATTAAATGAGTCAGAATATACCATAAGTCTCCAGGAGTGATCAGCGGGCTTACATGATCGACTAGAGCTCCTGATATGATACCTTGCATACAAGATCTCCAGCGCACCCATTTGCTCTCCAGGCCTGGATAAATGGTTGGCATCACGGAGACGAATTCCGCAATTGCATTGACAATCTGCTTGAGGCGGTCAGTGGAGCTCTGAACTTCAGCCGTATACTTCTTTACGTCCATCATCACAAGCTGCATCTGGAAGAAGCTCTCGCCCAATTTTTGAGTCAAAACATCACAATCCTTATCTCTAAACTCTTCGTCTGGATCAGATCTATCTGCAAGTGTAGCTGTGCGTCGTCCAAATGCCCTGTTCAATCCCGTTTTCACATCCAATGTTTTGCGCTTTTGGTTAACAGTCTGGTTTACAATGTCATCCCGCTTTTTTACAGTGTCGATATGAGCAGGAAGACTTCTGAGCTTGAAAACCGCCTCAGTAAGACAGGTCCAATCCGGGTGATCACTCGGCGTCCACTGAAGAAGCTCGTCCAATAATATTGAATACTGCAAGAGATGTTGCGCAGGTCTGATGAGCAGCAAGTCAAGACCTGCCGTTGTCATGTCAGACGAACCCTCATAACATTCAGTGAGCCAGTTCGAAATCTTGCTATTACTCTGCAAAGTCCTGAGTCTCATATTGGCTGCATCGTTGTTCTTCAAGTATCGCCAATAGACCTTTTCCATGCGAGGCAGATGGTCCATGAAAGCTCTACCGATAAAAGTAGAAAAATCCAATTCTGTTGTATGTGATTTCTCTGAAGCCTCATCGTCACCGTGTAGTTTGGTGGTCTCTATATTACGTGATTCTCGCGGCATGAACGCACTTTCAGCAGCTTTCTTTAGTGCCGTTTGGAAGCCCAAAGAAAAGCTTAACACTTCTTCCGAGTTTCCAAATAGGACTTTCACGTCGTCTGCAGAAAGCTCCATGCAGGCACTAGACGAAGCCTTGTAAATTTCATTAACGATTGTCATTTCCCTTGTAAAACGGACCTCAGCATCCACTATTTTTTGAATGACCTCGAGGCGAGACCTATGTTTCTGTAATATTTTCAATTCATCCTCACTCTGAACGGCTCGCGATGGCAAAGAATGCTTTGACCCATATGAGCGTGGCTGAACGATTCCTAAGCGAATCAGCTCATCCTCTAGAATATTTTCCTCCAACGGATCTTCATGAGCGCGGGGAACGTTGTGCCAATTGGTATATTCTGAGTCTGGGACCACATCTTCGAGAGGAATGTCATCGCCCGGGTCATTATCATCATTTATTGGTTGCGGGAAGTCTCCTATCTTGCCCATATCCTGACCCGGGTCTCCCTTGCTTGAGCTAACCCATGATGAATTATGGTCAGTACCGCCAGATGTACTTTGATTATCTGCTGAAACATCAATCCCAATATCTATTGATATCAAGCGCAATGTGAGAAGCATTATGCCTTGGAGATGTGCTGCTATATGGTTCCCAACCACTTCGACAGAAAGGGATTTGCCAATAAGTCGGTCGACCAGGGTATTTGGTTTCGGGTGTGCTTTAGATTCAAGGGTATCTCCTTCGTTATGGTCGGGATGAGCCCGGCCGGTCTCTGTTTTGATTCGTTTATGTCCAACGTTTTCCTCATGGTTCGTTTCCTTAGGACACGGATCTCCATTACCATCACCTTTTTCCTTAGATGAAAGGTCCGGCTGGGTCTTCATGGGGAAACAGCAGAGAGGGCACGTATCCTGAGGGCGAGGGGTACGAAACCGGCTTTGGCGCACGATGGCATCGATCTGTGGCCTGGTAAAGGTTCCTTCATGAAAATCAATAAGATGGGCAGTTAAATCGTCCGACTTAGAAAAGGTAGCATCTTCATCGACACACAAAGGACAAGACCAAGAGGACGGTGCATGCACCTCCCGGTGCCAATTCCTGTCATGAATTGTGAGCATGTGCTGGAACCACTGGGTCGAAGTCGCAAATCTGGGTAGCGCCTCGGAGCATTTCTCAGAGATGCACACATAAGGTTCATGGTCTTCATTCACATGTTGCCTATAGATTTTTTATTAAGAGTCAGGATCGGAAGTGTACAAAATATATTCGACATAAACATAAAAGAGCCGGATAAGATTTTTCGTACCGCCAATTTGGTCCCTCCAATAAACTAGCTGCGATTGGACTAAAGCACCATTCACAAGTCAAGCTTCCTTTGGCCGGCCGGGGGTAATCTGCATGGTTGGCCAGGATGGACATTGTCTTGCTTTTAATCGAAGGATTCAGCTTTTTCCTGATCCTGGCTCTGAATTCGTGACTGTCTACGGAGGTCGGTTCAGACTGAACTATCGTGCGAACCGGTTGGGCTAGGCGCGATCGTAATATCCTGATAGAAGTCAAATCCTTGCTTGGCTGAGGTAGGTGTACTTGTGCGTCAATTTCCATGGGATCCCCCCCACCCATATCAGCAGTCGGCTCCTCGATGATAGCGGATAGCGGTATTGGTGTAAGCGGGAGTGATCGAGGAGCTTGAAGCCGCGTTTGGCGAGATTTGCGATGAAGAAACAAAGCATACGTCTCCGTCATGGACCGGGTAAGTTGTTCAAGAAGGCTTTCACTTGCGTTGTTATAGAGTGTTCTGAGAGATAGATACGCTACTTCTTCGAAAGAAGTGAAGTTAAATGTCTCCGCAAATTTTCTGGCTTTAGTCATTTGGCTTGTCACTGAGGACTGTCGTATTGCAATTCCAAGATGGTTGAGGCGATCTACAACGCTCGAAATTGCCTCCAAGCTAGAGACATTCACGCGAAGCGGCTGGGCAAAATGAAACTCGTTCATATTTTTCATATTTTCCCCATTTCTTCTGTCGCGGTCAGATATTTGAATTTGCATGCGATCAGGGGAGTCATCATCCCGTTCAAATACTATCGATGGCGTTAGCTCTGAATAATAACTGGGGAAGTGGGGAAGACAAACCGTATGTTAAATTCCTGCGCATGATATCCAGAAGCCGTAGCACTTGGTCTTGAATCTCAGCATGGTGCCTGAGTCTGCGATCCAAACACACGCTCGATTCAGCGAAGACTCCTAAGAAGCCCGCCCAAGCGGCAAACCGGTGATTCAGCTCCCCCAGGCACTTTGCGCCGTTTGCCTCGTTACGGTCATTTAAAGCTGAAATCTGCGAAGCAAACAACTTCTCACACTCAGCAGTGAGGTCAAATATCGGTTCCTCATGTCTGATATCCTCCATAGTTGTTGGTACAACAATGGCAGCTGGAGCAAGCAAAGCCCTTGGGCACGACTTCATTCGTTAGTCATAGAAGATGCTCCAGATGGGTTGGCGCTGGGAATCTGAGGCCCAGAGCGCGGAGCATGATAAACGCCAGCTGAACCAAGAAGGATAACCCTCAGAGGCCAGTGGCTCTAAGGGCCATCCCCAGGCAATTTTCTAGACGTCTTTGTTGTGTTCACTTGAAACACTCCTTTGCACGGGATATCAAAGGCTGCATCTACAACCTTGGGAAGTTAACGGAGTTGGCACGGGAGTGTCAAACCCACGTGACGAAGTGGGATATCCATTCGCAAAGGATCCTGGGGCCTGGAGCCTACGTTTGGGAAACTGGTTAACTAGGCATGTTAGTAGTAACTTAGCGGCCGTGCTTGAGAAGAAGCAATTTAGCGGGGTGTAGTGTTTGACGAATCGAGGCTGGCGACGAAAAGATGAGATGCGATGCCAAATCAGAGCCCCCTTCCGCGCTTAACGAATTTACAGAACACCAACATGGCAAGGCTGTGTGTGCTTCCTGGGGTAATCTACATGCGCTTCCTCCATTCCTCTCCATGCTGCCAACACGACGAACGGAGCAAAGGTAAGGCGATCCAACGATGCTTCCAACCCAGTCGCTTGGATGGAATGGCCTCCAAGCACTCAAATCACGACTTACCGGCAGATTGTTGAGTCTTCCTCGGGCCGCACCAGTCGGTAGCCGGCCCAGTAAATGGGAGAATGACGCTGCTTTCTTGGAGGCGGATCTTCGCTACATCTTTAAAACAACCCCTGTGAGTGTCGATTTCTCAGAGCAAGATTACTATGATATGGACCGGATTGCACAGGATCTGCTGGCTTCGCTAAATGATATGGTCAATGGCGCCCTCATAGAATCAATCGGTAAAAAATCGAAGTCGTCTGATACGGGTCTTCACGACATTACAATACTTGGTGACAAGTACCCAAAATTAAGTGGCCTAATCTGCTTTTTGAATGCCTCGTCGGATAAGTGCAATCTAACGACAGGGTCCGGCCCGTTGCTGTTCATGCTTCCTCAGGGACGGGCTGGCACCATTGCATTGGGTCGAGTGGCTGAATGGAAAGCATACTTAGAGCGTCTCATGGCTAGCACACAAAAATCTCTGGGCGCTCAACCCATTTGCCTGTCCCAGAAGGAATTCGTGACAGGTGATGCAGCGCAGAACCAGTCTGACATGTACCAGAAGCGCGCGAGCATTGTAATCAACGCAATATTCAACGAATTTCGGCAGCGCAGTTGTGGAGAAACACACGAGATCAAACTGAGAGTGTCTGATGAGTGGCAAACAGGTTCGGACGGACCCGCTCTGGATATGTTCATTTCCCGGTGTATGGAAAGGGGCGTTTGGCAGCAGGCGAAATGCGGCTCGTTTAAGTAAGGCTGTCTTCTCACCATAAGATTTCGTGGCTCTCAGTCTGACCAACAGGTAGGATAATGGTTGATGAAGCCGAGAAGGAGAGCATATGTGCAGCAATCCAACGGGCAAGCGAAAAAAGAAAACTATACTTATTTGTTGACCAACGCGGATCTTTTGACATCTCAGATAAAATCCCTCCGATACTTTTGTCTTCAGAGAGCTTTACCGCGGAGTCCCTCGAGGAACTCCTAAATCAAAAGGTTTTCACGCGGATCACCGCTCGTGACTATTTAGAAGGGGTAGCGGTGGAGAAATTTGGTTCACGAGAGAAAGCGACGCTTGCCCTTTCGCTTGCAAGGTGTCTCATGGACTTCTTCGATGAGGACTTGGAACTGGCCTCTCACAGTTGGAGACCGGAAACCTTGTACTTTCTACGTCCTTCCGGTGCCAATGCCAGTGACCGCATGCTGTACATATCGCTCAAGCCAAAATTCTCGGGTCCCAAGCCGCCTGACTTGCTCAAGGCAGTAGGACCCGGTAACCCCATCCTACTTTCGTTTGCTAAGCTTCTGCTAGAAATCGAGAATGGCGAGAAGTTATCGATGGAGATCCATTCTGATAGCAAAACAAATGTGTCAAAATGGGGAGAAATGTGTGCATTTGTGAATGTAGCAGAAAGAGAAGGAAACGGAAACTATCTTCAAGCTGTGGAGGGATGTTTGTATCTACATATGGCGCTGCCGAAATTTCAAGAGCAAACCAGCGGTTCAACTGCCAGCGAGGTGTTGCGGAAGGCTATTTATGAGAAAATCGTACGGAATCTCGAGCTTATGGTGAACCCACAGATCTCGAAGCGGAAACGACGGGATTCAGTATCCGATCTTCCGCTCTCGAAAACACTTTTAATCTCGTCTCCGACAACTGACAAGGGACCGCGGGAAGGGCTGCACCGATCCATAAAGTCGCTCCCCAGGGGGATCGCTTGCCCTAAAAGCCGCAGTGACTTTGAGATAGCGATAGTATGCGCCCTGCCACTTGAATTTGACGCTGTATCATTAATATTCGACGAGTTCTGGGATGAGGAGTACGGAAGCGCCGAAGGAGATCCAAATATATACACAACTGGGCGCATTGGAAAATCCAACGTTGTGCTTGTCCTTCTCTCTAATATGGGGAAAGTCAGTGCTGCCGGTACATCAGCCAGCCTTCGATACAGCTTCCCTAGCTTAAGAGTAGCCCTTGTAACTGGAATATGCGGCGGCGTGCCCCGTCCGGGGGAAGATGATGAGCTTCTCCTTGGTGATGTAGTTATCAGCAGGCACATCGTTCAGTACGACCTCGGTAGAAAGTATGAGGATGGGTTCGCGGTGAGGGACACGGTGGATGATAGCTTTGGCAGAGCGCCGAAAAAACTACGCAACCTGTTAGCAATATTTGAGACGGACATGGTACGGCAGCGACTCGAGGAGAGCACAACCGGTCATCTGCAAGAGATACAAATAAAGTCCGCAACTCGGAATCCTCGCCGGGGTGCCAGATACCGGTATCCAGGCGCTCTGCAAGACAAGCTCTTCCAGGCCAACTACAAGCACAAACACCATCTGTCCTCGCCTTGCCTCTGCTCAAAACTCCACCGCAACAACAACACCAACACCAACAACAACAACAACAACAACAACAACAACAACAACAACACCAACAACAACAACAACAACAACAACAACAACAACAACAACAACAACAACAACAACGGGCTATCCACCCACGCCTGCAAGGACTCCCGCCACCAGACATGCGATGAGCTTGGGTGCGATCACAAACACCTCGTCCGACGCGAGCGCCTCGAATACAAACGACAACTCGAGGAAGAGGAGTGCATCAAAGAAGCCCAGGCCCCCTCGATATTTATCGGGAGCATCGGATCAGGCGATACGGTGATGAAATCTAGCGAGGACCGTGACAGGATCGCCAACCGCCACGGCCTCCTTGCATTCGAGATGGAGGGTGCCGGAGTATGGGACGAGTTACCTTGTTGCATTGTCGTCAAGGCAGTGTGCGACTACGCCGACAGCCACAAGAATAAGATTTGGCAGGACTTCGCCGCCGCGACGGCGGCGTCGGCCACGAAGGCGCTGCTTGAGTTGTACATTGGCAGTAATGGTCTACGGTAGGAGTGTCATATATCTTTTATATACGTCGATCTTTTTGAAGTCGTGTGTGATTCTCTTGGTCCTCTGTAAATGAAGAGGACGAAATACTAGCCGTCTCTTTTCCTCGTGTCTTTTTGTCTGCTAAGCTGTGCAGGACTTTTGCAGGCCACCAGCGGGAGTTACAAGGTTTTAATCTTTGCTGGCTTGCTCTATTTTGCAGCGTGAATCTCCCCCTTTCGAACATTAAATTCCGGTATGATTGTTGTATATCACACTAGCTTTTTCATGATTCCCATGCGCTCAGTGCATATAATATAGAAAAACAATGAATTGAAATTTACTGGATGTCATTATTCCTTATTGGAGGATCATGATGCGATAATATTTACACCCTACCAAAATAATAATGATGATGATGATGATGATTAGCCAGACCTTCTCACGGAAAAAAGTACAGAAAGGAAAATTTCCTTCCAAAAAGTAAAAGAGTTCATCATAGATAGAAACATTACTCGGAATGTAACCATCTATATGTATTGAGGGTTTCTAACTCTCTTGAGCCAATATCAATGTAAAGCATAATTATGGCGTAGAGGAGAATTTCCCGCCCCTCCATCGAAGAAAGAAAAGAATTTGAATCACCACCGCCTCCCCCCCCCCCCTTTTTTTTTTTTTTTTTTTTTTTTTAAAAAAAAAAAATCTATAGTTATCTATCTATCTATCTAGTTATCTATCTATCTAGTTATCTATCTATCCATCTATCCATCTATCTATTTTTTTGCAGGTTTTCTTTTCCTTGGATTTCGTCGCTGTTTTAAAGTTCATCTTTCTTCTCATCTTCTCCTCCTGTTGTTTCACTTCTCCTCCGACCTCCCTCCCAACAAGAATCTGTCAAGGCGAGAAACGCTGCCAATACATCAATACCGGATAAACAGGAGGATATCGCCAAGTGTTGAAGAGAACTGAATACTGGCACAAACGAAAGGATGTGGGTCTGTCTCGGCAAGAGTTAATCGATCCAGACCACATTGCTCCGTGCTCAACACCGTAAACCGAAGATCCCAGGGTTCATTCAACCTTTTGAGCTGTCGGACCTGGCAGACCTGGCAGCATGGCCAATTCTTCCCTTGATTGCTTCGTGCCATGGTACCTGCGCCTAGTTTGGTTGCTAGCCTTGGAACTAAGACAACGACCCAACGACCCGCATTTGTAGGGAGGAGGAGGTTCTCCCATGAATGGATGGCATTCGAAACTAATGCACCCTCCTGAGTTTTATCTCCGATTCCCCCGGTGCATGAAGTGCACACCCGAAGCGGCTGACCTCTGAGGATTCATTTTACTTTCCCCCTCCACCTCCAGGGCCCGTGTGTGTCGCGTGGCAGGGTCGATAATTATAGCAATATTAAAATGATATACAGCAGCTGATTGTCGGAGGGAATTGCCAACGATGCATGCTCCTGTGGGGTAGCAGTGAAAGGTGGTTCATCAGTTGGGGTCCACTTTTTTCAAATCAATGACCTAACGAACTACGTACAATTAAACACAACGTTCCAATACTCCGCTCATTCACCACGCAGAATGACTAGTTACTCCCATCTCTAACTCAACCTCAACACCGGGGTTAGGGGGAAGGTTAGAGATGCGGTTTGTTAAGGGTGGTCAGGTTCGATGTGAGGGTCATGGCCTGAACATTTAAACCACACCGAAGATTTTTACGGCCCCGATGTAATAATGTTCCTCCTGTGTCTGTTGTTTCTCGATGATCTGCAGATCAGCAACCAATGTGGTGTCACGGTGTGGATTGCGGCGCGCCTAACGAAGGCTTGTTCGGGCTCATTCGAGGGCAAAGGACGCGGAGTTGGCGTGTTAGAATGCGGTTAAGGGGCGGAGGTTGTTTCAATGCTGGGCATCGAGGAATCAGGGATGGCTCGAAGCCGTCGAAACCATAAAACGACGCACCGTTTGACAACCCTGTCTTCCACTATCATTGCAGGTAGCTCACTAGGAGGGTATGACATTTATGTTTTATTTCCTTCAGCATCTCCACTGGGCCCAAAACCCCATGGCAAGCCAAGGCATGAAATATTCAAGCCACTTTAGCCACATCTTCCATGCTTGTGCTCCACTCCGTCGTCGTCTTCTCCCTGTCTTGTGAATTATTTTATTTATTTCTCCTTTTACCTGCTTTCTCCTCGCCGTACCTTGCTGGTCCACGGAGGCCTCTTTCACTCCTTATTGTTATTTCCATACGTCCTGCGTGCCGTTCCTGTTTCCGCCGTTGTTGTCTGTCGCATCGTTTAGAGTCTCTCCTTGTCTACGTGAAATACCCGCCGGCTTCTGTTCGAACCTGCAGAGCGGATTGTTCACCCAAATAACGTATATCATCATTGCTGATAGATAGAGTCCCGTTTCCATATATCTACCCTTTCTGATGATATATATAACCCACGCCTCTTCCCAATGTTTGCCCGGCTTTGCCTCCCCTTCTCTGCTCTCCGCTCCATTCTCCTTCACACCGACTCGTCCCTGACCGCTGCCATGCCCTCCACAAGAAAAAGAGACAACAACTGGATCGACGTATGTATTCTTCTCACATCTTAAAATTACATCTTGACAACGTTGCTTAATATAAACGCTGATATTTTTTTCCGCATCTTCAGGGTCTCCGCGGTATTGCATCGTTCATCGTCGTTACCGGCCATATATGCACATCATTCTTTCCGTATTTACTTCACCCAAGCAACAGAGAGGGTGATTCTCCATCTCTCTTGCAACTCCCATTCTTAAGACTTATCGTTGGCGGACGTGCCTGTGTGGCTCTCTTCTTCATCATCACCGGCTTCGTCAACTCACTCCAGTCAGTCAAGAATGCCCGCTCCGGCAACACCACCGTCGCCCTGACCAATCTTGCACGGAGTACATTTACTCGCTCTGGACGACTGTTGCTGCCAACAGGCATTGCAACATGTATGGCATGGCTGCTTTGTCAACTTCATGCTTTCGCAATGGCTGAACGGATCGATGCGGCGTGGATTCGGTGGGGCGCACGGCCTCCAGATGCTTCAGTCTGGCAGGCTCTGTACAAACTGTTCATTGACTTGACTCTCTTTTGGAACGCAGGCCCTGGTGATTATGATGCCACTCAATGGACCCTTGTATATTTCCTCCACGGCTCGTTCCGTGTGTATCTTGCCCTATTAGCCATGATGCTTCTGTCGACCCGGTATTGGCGTGTCGTCACTGCATTTCTTTACATCTGGTGTTGGGTTATAGGAGATTGTAAGCATATCTACCCTTCTGTCTTTTCAGAACTCCCAACTGACTTTCAATGAAGATGTTGTCGGCATCAACATCTTTGCAGGCCTCATGCTTGCACAACTCCAAGTCGACCTTGGCCCCCGGGCCACTTCCATTCTCCCCAAACCCGTCCCGTCCCTAATTATCATCATAGGCCTATTCATATGCAGCTACCCCGAACACAGCGCTGAATGGGTCTACTGGTCCCGCATCATGAAAGAGTTGATCCAACAAATAACCCCCGCCAACACCGACAACAGTCGCTACTGGGTTTCCGTCGGCACCACAGTCCTGATGGTCGGCATCTTCTTCTCCCGCAATGCGAGAAAATTCCTAGCACTTCCCCTCTTCAACTTTCTCGGCCGTGCCTCATTTGCCGTCTACCTAATTCACAATAGCCTCATGCGAACCGTTCTGGTGTGGTTGACTTACGGTTATGCGTCAGCTACGACGCCCAGGACAAACGATGAGGGCAAAATCATTCAGTTGCGCCACCCGAATGGAATGGCGTTTGTCTTCATTCTCCCGGTCTTCTATGCCATCCTGTACGTGGCTGCGTATGCTTGGACTCTCCATGTGGATCCCTGGTGCGTGAATGCCGTCGACTGGATGAAGAACCATATGTTCCGGGAAGAAGAGCAGGAAAAGCAATTACCAACGATAGCCGAGAAACCCACCCCAATGACTGCCGTGGTGGCGTAACTTTTTTTTTTTTTTCATCTTTTACCAAACTTTTGCGGGTCTTTACTTTTTAAATTTTTTCATCGTCGCAACGGCTCGGAGTCTTTTTTATTTCTACAAAACGGTTTAACTGGTTTAACAGATTTCAGATATAATTCTTTTCCGGTTGGGTTTTTCGGTTGCGTACATGATTCTTACACATATATCACAGATATTTTCGCACGCAAAACATACATACGTAAAGTGGGAAATTGGAAAGATCCAGAAACAGATCGGAGCATCGTTTTTGACCCCGGCCCCGTCTCACCCTCACCCGCGCCATTCTTGGAGTCCCCACTTAACATGATCTTTTATACCTCGAGATAGATAAAGTCTCGTCTTCGGGCATGGTTGAAAGCCGTGCTATCATTCCAGATACGGATCCCACTCCGGCCAACCTTGGCGACTGCGGGAGAGGGTGAGTGGGTGCAAGGAAGTGGGTGAGATGTTACACACAAAAAAATGGGGGAAAGATTTTCCTTGTTGATCTAGATGCTGGTGGGTTGTACGCATGCAAATGTTCCGATGGCTGGATATGTCCATCTGGCCTTTTTGGTTTTCCCCCATTCCTACTTCCTTTATTTCCATTTTCATCTCAGTTTACTTTTTGTCGTTGCACTCAGGGGTTTGAGATACACACAAAATCTTGGAAACTTCTTACTAGTTATCACACAATTTACGTAACGTAATCCACTGCCAGCTCAAATATCTAGATTTCAACGTGAAATATCTAGATTCAAACAATCTCTAATTGAATTAAATTAAATTAAACTTTAGGTTTTTAACACGTCATTCTAGAATGATGCAGTATGTTATGTCACAATTGCTGCATCTTTATAGTGCTTATAAATGTGATCTAAACTTTTAGGATAATTAAATCAAAATCCTAACTGCTTAATAGACTCGATAGATAAAATAATAGATTCAATAACTTCTTCTTGATTAAATTCTCTTCATGTTGAATTTAGAGACTAGATCTTATTTATATGTACTTCTTTTTCTTATTTACAGGAAATATATTTTCATATTACGTTTTATAAAAACGATTTTAATTAATTTATATTTAAAAACTTTACCAATTAATTAATTTTTTTTCATCAAACTTTGAGATGGTTTTTAAGTTTTTATATGTTTTAGAGTTTTATTTATTTATGCAATTGACAAAAATTACTTAATATTTAAAGAATTTAATATTAAAATTATTAAATTAATTTAAAAATATATATAAAAGGAAATATTAAACTATTAAGAAATTTAATTTAATTAAATAAAAATTATTTTAATTATGATTATAATTTTCAGATTTAAAAGTTTGTTGTAATACTTAATACTAATGGTAAATAATTATATAGAGCTTTAGCTATTTTAAATTTTTTATCTTTAATATCTAATTTAATTATAATTATAATATTTAAAGAAACAGTATCTATACAGTATGTAATTAACTTGTAATTTTAATGTTTTATCAATATTATAAAAATTAATTAAAGTTGAATGTTATATAACAAAAGATCATTAATCATATTTTTAATAAATATCAACTAAGAGAATAATTTTTATTTATTTTCTTTTAAAACTTATTCACCTATTTAAATAGCAAATATTATAAGTTCAATCTTTTCTTTATTTCTTTTGAGTTTCTTGCATTTTTATTACAAGTTAGAGATACTGTGATGTATTGAAATATAACATTGAAGATACCTAAATTAATTTTACTAACGTAGTTAGGAGATAGCCTGGTTCCTTTCCTCAAATATTTTTAATCTAATACGTCATGCAAATATCGCTATTTCCTTTCGTAACTTATGTAGATGAACGATCTCATCTGTATTTTTAAATTTCTTCATTTGGGGAATTACACTGTATATATTTTGCAGAATTGTAATAAAGAGGCATGTGATTTTATTATCACTGCTCCGCCCCCTTTTCATCAACTCAGATCAACTCAGTTAACCCAATATAAAATAAACACAAGGTTACATACTCTGGCACCACACATACTGCTAATACATCTCTAACCACCCTCGCCGCCCTCAACACCAGGGTTGGTTGGTTAGGATTAGGGGTTAGGGTGTAGGATTAGAGTTAGTTTTAAGGACAAGAACCTCAAGAGCCTACTGAGACGTGCGTTAAGATATGTGTGAGATATGAAAAAATGTTTAAACCACCCACGCCAAAGGTTTTTCCGGGCGAGTTTTAAAACCAAGTTCAACTGTACGCCCACCCATCTATGCCTCTGTTCTTCTGTTGAGTTCACTCGTTGATATCTTTCTATTCAAGTAGATGCCCCTGGTTTCAGTCATAAATTTACTCTTTGCCCTGCCATTCACACATCTCTGTTGAAGTAACATTTGAGAAACAAGTTTTGATTATTACCCCTTTCAACACTCTTCCTATTGATTCCTGTGCCAGCCATCCTGCCATGCAACCGTGACAAGAAAACCTAGAAGAACCTCTCTAACAAAATAATTATAGTAAGACTTGAATTGCAGGAAACCATCCGTAAAGAGCTAAACTATAGAACAAACAGAAACCAAGAAAGCCAAGACACACCCTAGAACCAGGATTAAAGAAATGGAGGGAAATTCGAGGAAACGCCCATTGGGGAAGGGCAAAGTGGAGAAGGGTGAGTTGGAGGAAAACCGGGAATTGGATGGATGAGTCGACGGGTGGACAGTATCGATCTATGAGATTATACGGATACGTAATGGACTCAAAATCGGAGCGGATGCTCGAGGTGCTTGACAATCCATAAGCAGCATCACAGCACAACACTTTGCTGGCATGTATTCTGGTATACCTAAATATACCCTGGTAGACCAGACAAATTATCCATTGCCATCCACATATCTGTTCAGTTGTCCTTCCGTTTCCGTAGTCAACATTGGGAAGGGATTCGATTATCACATCGTTCTTCTCTTCTCACGCATGGATGAACAGACAACATAACATCGAATCTTGCCATTCAACTCCATTCCATTACCATCTCCCGCCTCCTTTTCATACCCATCCCATTCACAACACACCACCACCACGACGCAAAATCTATTAAACCCCCGCAGCCCCCGGCGCCCCCTCATCCTTCTTCAACTCAATCAGCAACTCCCTAAATCTCTCCTTCCCAGACCCACTCGCACCCCCTTTCAATCCCTTTCCACTAACATCAACCAACTTCGCAATGCGCTCCCAACTCGTGCCTCCCGCCGCCGTATCTTCACGGTTAGCAAGGAAATCCTCTGCCTCGTTGCGCGTGCGCTCCTTGGCGCGGTCTGTGCGCTTGTTATATGATTCGTAGTAGTCGTCGATATCCTGCTGGGCCTTGGTGATTGTGGCTGCTTTACGCTCGGCGGAGGCGGCGGAGCGGCGAGTGAGTTCTTCATCGCGTTTTTTGCGCCATTCACTAAGTGGGAAGGGGTTAGAAGGTAAGGTGTGGTTTTGTTTGGTTTTTGTTTGGTAGTTTTGAGAGGCGTGGGAGAATGGGATGGGACTTACCGAATTGCTTCCGTTTCTTCTTCTGGTTGTTTGTATGTGGAGTACGACGATTGGAAGGCGGAGGATGTGCCTGTGATGGTTCCGCCCGGTGCGACTTGCTACAGGTTAAAAAGAATATGCGGTTAGAAAGTGCTGTATATTCCCTTTTCCCATTTCAGCAACAGTAATGCAATTCAGCATATACCTCATTTTGTGATTCTAGGGCTGGAAATGACGAGTCAAATCTGCCAACTGCCTCTACACCTTCAAGGTTCTCCCCTCCACCACCAACTCCTAGCATACCATCATCTCCAGCATCTTGCACTGTCGCAGCTGTTTGGAGTCGTTGGTCGTTTGGCGTAGCAAACTGATCCGCATCTTCACCCAGGAGGGCACGTTCGCGGGCTAGAAAGTCTTCGCTACTAGCAGCTCCGATGGGACTGCCAATGGTGCCAGAGGGCTCTGTTTGACCTAGTTGCATTTGCAAGTTGCGGAGTTAGAGAAGTTGCTTCTTTGTATATATGGATGGATACATTAAGATGCGGAGATCTTTGGGTTTTGTTAGATATGTAGTTGGTGGAGAGGTCATACCGGCGGAGAAGTCGTCGAGAGATGGGAATCGGTCAGCCATTTGACGAGGGAGGTTGCAAGGGGAGAAAGGGGGTTATGGAGAGAGGATGTGGACTGGGAGACCAATTGTGGGGTGGATATCAGCAAATAGAGTCGGCGTGAAGGGTGCTAGTCGAAAGTATTTGGTTGTTTACATGTTAAGATGTCTGTATTCTCCACAAGAGAGAGACGAAGAACAAGTTGATGAAGTCGCAGCAGGAAACTCGGGGGGCAGGTGATTCTGCCGGGCGGTGAGTGGGGTTTTTACTTTCATCCAGTATAGTTATGACTAGTTAAATTATTAACGACCAGCTATTTATTTATTTACCGACTTGTTCATTGGTTATTGTTGTCTATCTTGATATCTCACACAGTAATGACAAGCAAAAGAATATTGACTTGTTCCAAAGAATATCCATCCAGCTCTCTTGCATTCTACACTGTGTTTCAGCTGCCTTGCACCCTTTGCGTTCGCCTGTGTCTTTCCCATCCAACCACCATCTCTGATCACCATTCAACTTCGTCTCCTCAACAAACAAAGCTCTCACTCCTTTGTTTTGATAGCTCGGCTCACCCCTTCCAACACACCCCTCTCAAGTCCAAAACACACCCTGCAATGGCCTACACCGACGATGCAGTCAAGGCAAAGTTATCAGCCCTCAATGAGACTCAGGAATCCATCGTCACAGTCGCCCAATGGGTCATGTTTCACAGGTGGGCTAATTCTCCCGCTCTGCTCCTCCAACTCCATGCTACTCCCTAAACAGCATTACTAAATTGAATTGTACCTTATAGGAGACATGCAGATCGCACGGCTCAGCTCTGGCTACAGAAACTTCGCGATTCAAATGGTCCCAAGCGGCTGAATCTGATATATCTGGCGAATGGTTGGTTTATCCATACCACGTGTACGGCTCAGATAGAGACCTAATCCTAACTCCTTCCGTTCTACAGAGGTCGCGCAACAGTCTAAAGCACGACGCAAGGAGGATTTCCTCATTGCCTTCTCTCCAGTGAGTTTAGATCTGGTGTTGTGTTTTCTTCTTTTTTTGTCACTGAACATCCTTTCTCTAGATTATCGCCGATGCAACCGCAACCGCCTACAAAGGAGCCTCCAGTGACGTGCAACAAAAGCTAAGGCGTGTGGTTGAGGTTTGGCGACAACGGCACATTTTCGAGGAGCCTATCCAACTGGCGGTAGAGGCTCGAGTTGATGGTTTGTTGACACCTCCCCTACATAGTTTATCACCTCCCCATCCAGCTAACTATTCCCAATAGAAGTGGACAAATCCAGGTCATCCAGCAAAAAGCCATTGCTAGGTGGCTCCCTCTTTGCTAGCTCGCCCGGGTCAATTCCACCAGAGCTACAGCCACTAGCTCCACTTCAAATTGCCGTCTCTAAAGCCACAGTATCTTCATCTGCGGCTGTCACGGCTGCAAACGCCGAATATGATAAAATGCACGATCCATCCGCACAGATCCCCACCCCACCCGTCCATGCCGCGCGCTTAAGCCAGCTTCTAAAGTCATTAGCGAATGCAGAAAGCTCAGTTTCCGAAATCATTAAGTCACGCCAGATTTTGATACAGGGGCTGGAAAAGCTGCTGGATGCAAACCGCGCGGCCCTACACAAGGAACAGGCGCAGGCCGAACAATTAGCGGCACGGAAGAATGAGACGGAGAGTAAGAAGCGGGACGTTGAAGATGCGATTATGCGCGGCTTGTCCGTAGAGAATTCGCCGGCACCGCATGGGAATGGCGGTGGGCATGAAACCGGCAATGCGGAATCGACAGCACCCACACAGATTGGCGAAGAGCCCGAACGTCCCGTCGTCGAAGCGCTAACACCACCTCCAGTCGAGACTCTCACGCCTGTCGGATCCCCAACTCCCAATCAACTTCAGCCAAGTAGCTATGAACATTGTCAGCCGGATGCTGCTGAGCAACAGTCACAACAACAACAGCCATTTTTAGCAGAAACATCGCTCCCAGAGACTTCAGTGCCCATGCAGATGCCCATGCCCATCAGTCCGGAGTTGACGTCGACCCTCGCTGCGCTACATGGCCATGCTCATGCTCATGGTGGACCGCAACAACCATCGACATCGGAGAGTCCTGCGAACGGCTCGAGTGCGAAGAAACGGAAGGTTTCGCATACGCAGCAGGATGAGTATATGGGGTTTGCAGCTGGAGGGGATGTTATGGAGGAGTTGGATGATGATGTTGCGGAGTTGTTGAGGCAGGAGGGGAGTAAATATTAGCTTTATTTTTTCCTATTTTTCCTTCTTAATGAATGGGTGATTTCGGTAAGGGATGTTAGTCTCTCTTTTTTTTGACTCCTTTTTTTTGGGTTCTGCTTGCTTCTGTTTGTATTTCTTTCTCAGCCATGTGGTTGTTTTGTGTCGTCGTTGCCTCTTGCTATTTCATGTTTGGCCTTTTCCCCTTCTTTAATAACTACGGGAGATTTAGTCTTTTTCATTGGCCTGCGTGTTTATTCCCATCGGGCGAGTTGGTGTGGCCGGTCAAGTGGTTTAGTAGCTTTTGTTGCCCCTACGTCTTCCCGCTTCCCATCTCCCTGGCCCCCTTCTTTTTCTCAATCTCATTTCACGTATGTATGTTAATGGAAATGAACATTTCTCTTGCTCTATGAGGCACCTCCGTCCTTCCCCTTGGGAGCCGTGTATAATATTGTTCTGCACAATGCTAGGTGGTTTCTTCAGTGATTGTAGATCTGGGTGATATATATTTACATATGATGCTCATACACGTCGAAGGAATGTGAAAACCGAAGAGAAAGAGTAAAAAGAGAGAAACAGCGCAAATGAATGGATGGATTTGCGTTGCTTTGTTCAGAAAAAGGAAAAAGCGTTAAAATTATTAAGAAAGTAAAAAAGCAATAGCTAAACCGCGCACGCTTGCTAGGTATCTACATTATATCATTAGTCAGTGCATTCAATATATCTGGCGTATCGATTCAAGTATCCCTCGGGAACGGTTTCTTCGATTACGACGCAAATGAGAGAGTAATGGAGAGGGTGATGAGTCGGGCTCTGCGGATTTGCGGGCATAGAGATAGTCATAGGGTTGATCCGCTCGAAGGTATCGTTTTTGTAGCCGTTGTATTCGTTGTGAAACTGATTGTGGAGGGGCTGGTCCCGGGGCGGGGGCGGGAGATGGGTTGCTGCTTCGTTTGGGTTTTACAAGGAGGAGGATAAACATGCCCACGACGAGGAGGATTAGGAGGAGAAGAATTTTGCGTTTCGTGGTGCGTTTTTGGTAGCTGGTTGCCTGTTTGGTTTTGTGATATAGTTAGTTAGTTTTTGATTTCCTAGAGATAGTAAACGTAAATAAAAGGGAAATTTTACATCTGTCAGTTCTTTATCCGCCGCTTTTACGTCTACGTTCATCCGCTCGACATTAAAATCGATGCGGTCGAGCATAGTACCCTGATCTATTACCATGGCTTGCAGGTCACGGAAGATATCAGATAATTCTATAATTCCCCTCGCGATATCATTGATTTCGCGCTCGCGTTGGAGTATGACGGCATCATTGGTCTGTAATTGCTTCTGGGATGTTTGGAGGAGCGTCGATTGTGAGTAGGATTTGTCGGCATCAGACTCTACTAGGGAGGGATCCATGTATGGGTTTTGTACAGGCGTTGCAGACCGCTCCAGAGGTGTCATTCCATCCAAGCCCCGTAATTCTGTATTCGAGCAAAAATATTAGTTAATCTGCAGTGAAAGCTGTTCCAAATATTGGAAATGCGCTTACTTTTCAGATATGTGCTTTGCTTTTTTCTAAAGCCGGCGCTGGCTTCCTGAACCCTCCCGGCAAGCGATATCTGAATATTTTTCGCCATCGTTTCATCCCCCTTGCTAACTCCTCCTTGTTGCTTCTGTACATTGACCATCGCCTCGATTCTCTGGATCGCGCGCTGGCAATCGTGGAAAGCCCTGGTGATATCCTGTGTCAATTGTTCAATCACACCTTCCTCTTCCTTTCTGGCATCCTCATCTCCAAATCCGGGCAAAACATGTTTCTGATGGAGTTTATCCAACCGGGCAGACTTCTGGGCGATTCCGGCCAATATTTCCGTCACTTCGTCTTGGATATCGACCCATCGGGGTGGAAGGAGGTCCATTTCAATGATGGCATCGCCGTCATCTTCAAACCCACCGCCGGACATAAGTCCGCGACGCTCTTCTGATATCGACGAGGAGTCCGCATGATTATTCCAAGCTCCGAGATATAGCGGCTTTTTTGAGGGGTGGTGAGCGAAGGATTGACGGTATGAGATGTATCTGCCGGAGCGAAATGGTTAGCAGGGAATCTATCCGATTGCAGACGACAGAGAGCTTACAAATTAGTGCGGTCTCGCCACATATTTAAAGAGACAGGGGGACAGAGCTTGGGAGTATAAGTAGGTAGGAGGAGGAGCGGTGGCTGGTATTTAGCTGGAGTTGGTGTTCGTCAATGCGCAGAACATCAGTGGGTATCCTATCATGATGGACGATGGTCATGAGATGCTCCGCCTAGATCGAGCAACATAGAAATACAGATGGGATTAGCAAAAATGCCTTACGCAAGCCGCTGCAACATGCAGAAATGGTAGGTTTGAGGTGTTGAAGCGTTGGAGGCTGATAAGGATGGAGGTAAATTTCCGGAGATTTTGGCTTTGACAACGCGCTTGCACCAATGCGGACTAGCGCTATGCAACGATTATTTCAAGGTTCTTCATCACTCACTTTCTATTGACATAATCTTCCCAGGCAGAGTATATTGTTTCACTGAGAACGCATCGATATCCTACGCATGTTGGAATGTATTGGAGGAGTCAACCGGGGAAACCATCGGGGCTTCTTCAATGTTTCTGACGACGACAGTCTTCTCCGGTGCTACAGGGCCCCAGCTCGACTTCACCAATGTGCCTGTACTCTTAGTTCAATTCTCCGTCTCTTTGATATCCACGTACGACTTTATTCAATGCGCATTCTGAGCCTGAGTTATATGCGGATGGGAATTCGCAGGATAGGGACATCTTAAGTGTTCGATGGTGGATATGTTCTCGAAATGCTTTTATTGTCAGCTCAACTAGCGCAGCGTCCGGTTAGAAAGAGTCTGGCTGTGAGTCAGGCCAGAATAAAAGCACCGGGCTATCCAGGTTGATTCCAGGTAATCCACGGTGGCCCATTGCTGCTGAGGATATCCAGTATCTTCATTTATGGTAGTATGAGCATATATGGCAAGGGAAAAATGAAACTGAGACTTCAGCGAACCGCGACTCTGGAGCAAAGGGAACGCTTATATCCGCATGATAGCAGTTATGGAAAGTGCTACACCTTGTGCTGCTATTTGAGGGTGTCATGATTATAATTTTGGAAGTCTGAAACTTGAAAATTCCGTACAGCTGAACAATAAGTTGAAAGCTAGCCTCCAGTTTGAAGCTCGAATGGACTAATTTTCCGTGCAAGTGTTACTTTGGCCTTCATACCGAACAAGAATATACGTGGGGTAAGCGGATTTGGATCAAACTATATGATCCCCACCTCTTCTACGACACTAAAAGCACAACTGAGTACCTCAAGAGTTTCAAGGTTTTGAGAGACAGAGTGTTCTTTGCGACGAACCTTAGTGAGATTTGTGAATGGCAAGAGATTTCGGCTGGGGTGTTCCCGATGCCGGATCGTTTCCTAGTCAACTATGGACCCGCTACATGTGACGCCGTCGTGATATCATAACTGCGGAGTAGCTTGTTGGCATCTATATCGAAAACTGCGGATTAACCACATTACCCCACATTCGCTCCATATCCTCTTGCAAAAGCCACCAACGATTGAATTGCTCAGGTTTTCAGGTATTGAAACGTGGCCATTGCGATGGCAGAGCCTGGAGAACCACAATCTATCTTTTTTGGAATAGTCCTCCCTCGGCAACCGGTTATTAGGGAAGATTAACTAGCCTCTTACTTAACTGCCAGCATAGTTATTCAATATCGGTTCAAGCTTACGGCATTCTACTGATGAAAACCACGAAATTTATAAGTTAATCCAAGCAAGTAAATCCATTTACCCTAAGAAGAAGAATAAATGCTATTGAAGAGAGAAATGGTAGCATTCGCTCTAAAGCACCCCAAAACACGGGAGCTGACAGGTGGAGATCTCCTGGCACAATCACTCAAAACATGTCGGCGTCGAAGTGACCTTTGGACTTCATGGCGGTCATCTCGACGCTTTTCTCTTGGTCTGTGAGTTCGCAGGTATTCGCTTCGTTGACACATGCCATGAGACGTTAGCTGTCTAGGCTGCTGAGTCCCACGCGAAATTCACGAAGAATATTGGTGTCTGTTTCGTGACTGCTAATAGCGGGTGAGGGACTTCGACAGACAAGGAAAATCTTCGAATACACTTCCCGCTTTGGAAGATCCAGGGGATGTAGCTGTGCTAATCGGAGGGGAAGGATAAAAGGATTTCGGATAGCCTCCCTGGTCTCGTGACAGCGTTGGCAGATCGATCCCCTTATTCTCTGCATCACCTCGTCACCGCCGCTACGGGATGCGGAGAACAATTCTTTACAGGGTGTTATTGACCAGATCGTTGTGTCAAAGCCGCTGA
Source organism: Paracoccidioides lutzii (assembly GCF_000150705.2). Taxonomy (NCBI): domain Eukaryota; kingdom Fungi; phylum Ascomycota; class Eurotiomycetes; order Onygenales; family Ajellomycetaceae; genus Paracoccidioides; species Paracoccidioides lutzii. The sequence goes on along the minus strand of NW_015440977.1, from coordinate 94,334 downwards.
CCAAATTTGCATGTCGAATGACCAACCCGGAAGACACCCAGGATTATTTCACATGCTATCCGTGTTGCGATGTCTGGCGCTCCAGATAGGTGGAAATTAATCTACGAAGAGGTTGTAATGAGAATAGAACTCATTCACATCTTTACTTTCCAAATTAGGTCCGGTTCTTGTTGATTTCCTATCTACGTGCCCTTCTCGCCTGTGTGTCAACAAATGATATCATGGGGATCTATTTCTTCACCATTACCTTTTGCTCCCGGGCCGCATACCGGCGCTGTGGAGGAAGCAGCTAGGCTTATCGGTTCCGCAAAGCGGCCCGCGATTATTATTGGTGCGGGAGGGAATTCATCGCAAGAGGTATAAGATTATTACCACTGCTTTCTTCCTATACTTTACCTAGCTCGACAGCTAATTTTCCAGCAAAGCCGGAGAACAACTGACCAAACTCTCCAAAGCATGTGGCATACTCATCTTCGACACAACAAAATGCATGATGTCCACCATCCCCCCACAATTCGAACTTCTAAGGCGGACCAGCTAGGAAACTCGCCATTCCTTCCATGATGGGAAAACAGCGGCCAGGCCTCATCATGCTTTTGGGCGGGAGAACGGGTATGTATCTCGGCGGTCGCTCTGGGGCAATATTCCCCAAAGAAAATTGCAAACTGATTCATTGACGTTGACGGAATGGAAATGAGACGCACACTCCCAGTCGACCTAGGTGCTGTATCTGACATGGTACAGTTCGTCACTTCTTTGAACCGTCACAACAACAATGCCCCATTTAAGGGTACAGTGATTTGGAGTGGGTAAAAGATACGCTGTCGATAAAACAACTTCCCACACCGTTCGAGCAGCAGCCGGAAGTCAATCCGTCATCGAAGAGACTACACCCTTACCACGCCCTCAAACACATCTTCTCTACCATCGAGCACGGAAGTATCATAATCCTCGATGGCAGCGAAGCGGCCCTCTGGGCCGTGGAGGTTCTATCCCTCTGTTCACCTAGCGCAGTGATCAAGTCAACTGGAAACTTAGGGTTCCTCGGCAACGGCTTCGGATACGAATTGGGAGCAGCCATCGCGGCGCCGGACCGCAAGGTGATTAATCTCCACGGTGACGGTTCCGCAGGATTTCCATTTCATGGAACTCGATACATATAGCGGTTTGATCTTGATATCATGACTATCGTCGTGAACAATTACTGCTGGGGTATGAGCTCGAATGGGCAGGAGTTGGTGTATGGGGAGGAGAATCCGGCACGACCTATCAGTTCGCTCAGCCCTTTGCTGGAATATGACGTTGTGGCGAAGGGAATGGAGAATGCGAGCGCGAAGTTGGAGAAGATTGAGGATATTGAGGGTGTGATTAGGAAGATGTGGGAGGTGAAGGGGCCTCGTTGTATCTATTTGATTGTTGATGATAAGCCGATTCATCCACTTACAGCTGCGATGGTTGGGAAGACGAACGATCCGAATTTAGTCGTGGTGTCGCACTATGAAAATGTGCCCAGCGGCGGATTGCACCATACATCCAAAAATATCTGTAGTTTAGTGTCAGTCTGTTAAACTTTTATATATATTTGCCAGCCATAAGAGTCGAACTGGTAAGCCTTTTGCCAAGGAATACAGAAAGATCTGTCCTACCCAGCTAACCCTCTTTCGCCAGCCGAATAAACAAATAACTAGCCCTATCGTGTGGCAAATCAGTAGCAGGAGATTAACCCCGCACCGGGAAAAAGTCAGGTTCTTCAGCTGCATGGTAATAACCTGAATGGGCAATCGTTTATTGTTTAGCCGATGTTTTGAGCACTGAGTACCCGAGAACCGAGCTACCAGCCTAGTCAATAAAGTATCGAAAGCAGATGTCTGAAGGTTCCACAAGTACCTGGGTATCGAGAATTTTAAATAGATCTCTCTAGCCATTTAACTCCCCTTAAGAAACTTGATTGTGTATTATCTTGACTGAACAACGACCGTTACCCTTTTAATCTCAATATGAAAGCAGCACGTTTCTATGCTGCGGGAGATATCCGTGTTGAGGATGTGGACCCGCCGCAAGCAACTAATGATAAGGTTCTGGTGGAAGTAGAATGGTGTGGAATTTGCGGAAGCGACCTCAATGAATATGTTCGAGGTGAGGGATAATGGTCGCGTATTTTCCGGATTAGTTGCTTCTGATCATGGGCCCCTTCTTTTTGTTGACTGTCATTTACAGTGGCCGAGTGGCTCTAACCATGTCAACTTAGGACCCTACGCAATCCCTGACGAAAAGAAGGGACCTCATCATCTTACTGGCGAGATGTTGCCAGTCACATTGGGTCATGAGTTCTCCGGACGAGTCGTTCAGGCACCACCTACATCCTCTCTCGTCCCAGGGCAGCCAGTAGCCATTGATCCGCGGTTCTTCTGCTCATCTTGCCCTGCATGTAAAGAGGCCCGCAACGAACTGCTGCAGACATGTGGGATCTCTTGGTCTGTCTGGGGGAGGAGGGGGGCTTTCTGAAATGGTTTCTGTTCATCCGGCCATGCTTCATCCGCTTCCGAATGGGACTGATCTGGCTGCAGCAGCATTGATCGAGCCCCTGGCGGTTGCCTGGCGTGCTGTCAAACGCAGTGGACTTAGCAATTTAAAAAATGCTCCCGTTTTGGTCATTGGTGCAGGGCCTATTGGCGTGGCCACGGTATTTGTATTAAAGGCAGAGGGTTGCGATATGATATTGGTGTCTGAGAAGGCTGCGCGCCGTCGGGAATTTCTGGCTGACATTGTTCACGCTGCTTTTGATCCTACAGAGGTCAATATTGTGGAGAAATGCAGGGAACTCACGGGCGGAGCTGGGGTGGAAATAGTAATCGATTGCGCCGGGGCCCAGTCAGGATTTGAACATGGCTGCGATAGCCTCAGGGTACATGGTACTTATGTCAATTTGGCAATTCCAAAAGCTCCAGTACGAGGTGACCTCTCTGCACTGAGTTTTGGGCAAGGGGGCTAACTTTATCTTCCCAGGCGACGCTCCCTTTTGAGCACTTCCTACTAAAGGAGCTAACATTCAAAACCTTTTTGGCGTATGACGAGACAGACTTCAAAGAAGTGGTAGCTGCCTTTGGCTCAGGTACGTATGATGATCATACGTTCCATGTAAAATTCGAGAAAAGTGCTGACTGCAACTAGGGCGATTTGCGGGGGTAGAAAGGATGATTACCCGCCGTATCTCCTTAGATGAGATCGTGGAGAAGGGGTTCAAAGAGCTCACAGAGAAACCCGGGGATCATATAAAGATCATAGCCAGCCCGAAAATCGGGTTACTATGAGATGCCTGAAGGGCAGGCCCTCTGTGGGCATACATGTAGCAGCTTGATGAAGGTCAGAGTCTTATTAGGCACACGAGAATAGCAGGAATACAGGCAGAAAGATAGCAGTTAACCCCGAAACACCTCCTGTTTCATAATTTTTGTACACAGTCCAGTGTTAATGAGCAAGTAAAGTTGGCTGAGATTGGCTGAGATTGACTGAGATGAGGAGAGGTTGAATGAGGCTCTTCTTCCCTTGAAATGCGCGTGGCAGTTCTTCTTGGCGCTAGGGCCAAGCGAGGGGAGAGGGGCGAAGTCACGTGACATGCAGGTCCACATCCCCTGGCCTTTCCACTCCCCACACATTTGCAGCATCCCCAGCCATCCTGTCTCTCACTCCTCTGCCCAGTGTCTACTATCTCCTCTCTCTTGACTATTTGTTTATTCTACATCCGCTGTGTACACTCGTCCTCCTAATCTACTATTATTTCACATATCTCTCGCTATGGTGCGTGTTTCTTTACTCCGCAGCTGGAGGTTCCTCGCCCAACCCCTCCTCACCGCCTGGGGCCGGAATCCTTGATATCAAAGTACCAAAATCATCAGGTTGCCCAACTGCTAATGCTCCATAATTGCATGTATAGGCCGACTCTTTGACTGAAGAGCAAGTTTCTGAATATAAAGAGGCCTTCTCTCTATTCGTAAGACACGCTTTTTGCCCTTGGCCCTCTCACCCCAGTTTACAGTATTATCCCCAGAGGATGACTAACGCCAGAACCACGTCTATAGGATAAAGATGGTGATGGTTAGTATTGTCGCTACCGTGCAGCTTACAAGGAGTCTAGGGAATGGCAGCAAATCGATAGTTCGAAGTGGAGAACCTGGGCTGACGTCTGCTATTTGTTGAAGGACAAATCACCACAAAGGAGCTCGGAACTGTGATGCGGTCTTTGGGACAAAATCCTTCCGAATCAGAGTTACAGGACATGATCAACGAGGTTGACGCAGATAATAACGGAACCATCGACTTCCCAGGTATGGCGTTGCGTGCAGCTGACTACCATGATATCTTCGATTTTCTAACCACTCTCGCGGTTTCGCAGAGTTCTTGACAATGATGGCACGAAAAATGAAAGATACGGATTCCGAGGAAGAGATTCGAGAAGCTTTCAAAGTTTTTGATCGCGATAACAATGGGTTTATCTCCGCTGCTGAGTTACGTCATGTTATGACTTCGATCGGAGAGAAGTTGACAGATGATGAGGTTGATGAGATGATCCGTGAGGCAGATCAGGATGGCGATGGCCGAATCGACTGTGAGTTAATACTTCATCAAGTGCCAAACGTATATGTACAGACTGATATCTAATTTGTTTTTCTTTTCCAAACCTCTAGACAACGAGTTCGTTCAGCTTATGATGCAGAAATAAGCAATGTTTTTTATATAGCCCTTGCTGCGCCCTGAAGCTTCGAGGGTTCGATTTACGTTTGTCATTGTCCTACCCAACTTAGCTGTCTCAGCGGATTGCGAGATGGTATTTATCCTTCGTGCCAGCAAATGTTAGTATTGTTTTAAGTACTGAGGATGATGTCGGGAAGTGCAAATTCAATTGGACCCATGAGTACCCTTGATGAGAAAGGCGCACCAGGAATGATAGATTGGCAACTTGGAAGAATGAAAGAAAAATATAAAGTCCACTCTAGTAACCCTGGCAGTTCACTCCTGCTTAGCTTTCTGTCTTATTTCATATTTCCCCTTTGGTTCAGAGATGATGTCTTTTCCTTTTATAATACGCTTTTCTCGAAGTCCTATTCTCAGCAGTAAGCTTCGAGCGTGTGTGCTGCGTCTAACGAATTGAAGGTTTGCAATGGATGAACAGTTTGAAAAGGCCCCTGATGAAATAATACTCAGCACAATGGTCTACATTTATCTTGTCTACCTAGCTTTTCTTTTCTATTTCTAATTCCCTTATTACTTTTCGAACAACATTAGTCAACAATCAAATCAATCTGCATCGTATATCACGCTTGACATCATAAATTTTGGTATTAAGGAATTGATGCTAGTCGTGCCCATGCCCATATGTTAGCATCACTGTTATTGAATACATGCATATTGCTGAGACAGCAGGATAGAGCAAATATTCCCCCCCTTTTCAGCTCAAGGTGAGTGTGGTGGGTTCTCACAAAACAGGGGCAATTTGCTTTTGACCAAACTTTCAACTACGGGTAACAACCTAGGTACCGAAGTACTCCGTATCTAAATAATTACTAAATTATAGAGGCATAACTATATGCTGGCTCTTTTTATTTCATACATTTAAGCATATCTTCTTAACGTCGGATGTTTGACCTAGGTAGATACCCAACGAAAAACACATAAAACACTGTACGGGTTAAATAGAAATATTTAATCATAGAAACCTCAACAAGAACAATTTCAAAATTCCTCGCTCATACATGCCAAATATATATATATATATAAAATAAAATAAAATAAAATAAAATAAAATAAAATAAATAAATAAATAAATAAATAAATAAATAAATAAATAAATAAATAAAAAAAAAAAAAAAACCACAACATCCGTGCAGTAACAATGACTAACCCGCACATCACAAACCCACCATCCGCTCACCGATTAAACCTAAAAACCTCCATATACTGCCTCGCCAGATCAACCCCCGCAATCCTCGAATTCACCTCCATGTCCTCCAACTTCCCCATCCGCCTTGCCTCCCTCACCTCCTTCCCCAGATGCGGCACCCGAATCACCTCCCGCGAACCCTCCACCGCAAACCGCCCCCAGAACTCCCGAATGAGCACCTCCCCAACCTCCCAATCCTCGTCCGTCGGAAGATCCTCAATCGGCAGCGCCGACGATGGCGATGAGGATGGCGTTTCGAATCGCTGGTAGATAATGCCATCCTCGTCGCCATCGCCATTGGCATCGCGATCGACATGGTCGTCCGCGAGCAACGTCCCGTTCACTGCCATCAGATTACCATCCCCATTCGCCACTGAGCTGGTAGTAGTGCCCGCGTTGACATCACCAGCACCGGCGGGACCGCGATATTCGATCTCAACAATCGTCCCGCGCATGCGTGTTTGGGGCGCTGTCTGGCGCACGTCGCCGATGCGGATGCGGAAATCGCCGATTTCAAAGGAGCTGCCGTTCGGTACAGTGATGGTGTGGCGCGGGCACCAGAGGGGTTCGCAAGCGCGCAGCGTTATGGCGTGGAAGGAGATATATGAGGGGTAATCCAGGATCATCATTGTTTTGGGGGCTGGTGGGAATGGGTCGGGCTTTTGGGTGGGTTGTTGTTGTTGTTGTTGTTGCTGCTGCTGCTGCTGCTGCTGTACGTTGACTGCATGTGCTGTTGCTGTACCGGAAGCTGCCGCCTCCCACGGGTCCGGATCGGGGCGGTCGGAGATATATATGAATCCATATGGCTGGCGGTGGCTGAAGAAGACAAACTGCATGAAGCGGGGTTGCAGTGGTGGTAAAGGCGCATAGTCACTTGGTGGAAGGCATGAGGGTGTATCTCGTAGTAATCTGTGTTCGAGAGCCCAGCGCCCGGACAGGGCTGGGTTATATGCGGCTCGAAGGCGCTCAATCACGGTCCCTGTGGCCGTGGGCGAGTTCTGGTTCGCCGGGATGAAATATAAGCTGCATTTTTTTTTTTTTTTCAAATTATTTTTTTAATTATTTTTTGCTGATGTTAGAGACTTAGGAGGGACAGTAGCAGTAATAATGATATATAATGTACGCACCCTGTGACCGGCATGGCGTTCAATTCTCCTCCACAAGGCTTCCTCTAGGGTTGTCCAGCAGCATGGAGTCGCATATGAAATAGAGCGGGTATTCTCAGAATCTGAAAAGAGTGGGGAGACACGAGATGGTGTAAAGTAATATGTGACAAGAAAACGGGATATTTCGTAAATGGCGGAGTGTCAGACACCAGCATATCACATATGCTGAATCATAAAGATATAGACAATAGGTAACTGTAGAAATACACGTGGAGTAAGAAATAAGCTAGGGAAAAACGACTTCTCTGGTCCAACGCTCCCCAGAGAAGAGCCGAAGCAGTGAAAGCGAATGCGCCCAAACTACAAGATTGCATATAGGGAGTGGATGAAGGTAGTTGGTGGCGTTTTCGACTGTGCTCGGCCGTCGAAAGTGAATAACAGTCAATGCTCCACTGATAACATCCCGTAAGCTGGGAAGGTTGTGAAAGGCTTATGGCAACGCCCGACGGGCATTCAAGCCCTCAGTTAATGACTGAAAAGAGGTTTTCGCTTTATCTACAAGGCAGGCAGGAGGCTTATATCCGTCAATGTCAGTCTCCCTAATTCAAACTCAAGACCTTTTGACGTCAAGGTGAAAACCGGGAAAAAAAAAAAAAAAAAAAAAAAAAAACCCGTGTATTTATTTCATTCAGGACGTTTGAACATCATCGAAGTCAGCATTGTCACGTGAGATATGAATATAATCTGACTAATCAAGCAGTGGGCGATCGATTTTAACTCCTCACCAGATTCGGTTGCGATCCTGTTAAATTGATTGCCGATCGCTGATGGTTTGTTTGGTGCGCAGTTTTTACGATGTTCTCAAGGAACGAACTCCGCAGTGATGCCATCCCTCTAGCGAAGTCGACAGCTGCCATCTCAGATTTATTTCCCATACTATTTTTGGGGTAGGTTCACGGAGTTCATCCATGACCTTTTATCAGTTGGCGGTTAGCCGCATTTGGGATATATTAATTGCGGGTCGAGGCCGTGTTTTTTATGGCTGTCATGATGATGAATATTCACGCAGATGCATATTCCAGCCCACCATGCCGTACAAAATGGAAATGGAATGGTATGGAACAGTGGCGAGATCACAAGTTTTTGATGATTGCCGATAAAGAAAAGTGGATATATAAATAATAATGGGCCAAATTATACACCGAACCTACCCAGCAGATCGAGGGCGATGTGATGAGTAAAATTGTTGGGTGTTTTGCCAATCTAAATTAATTACCAACAACAATCCTTGGTTGGGGGCGGCGGGCACACAACATAGTTGTTATCTTGTACGCGCCAAAAACTTCTTCATCTGTCCATGTCAAACGCCCTCCCCATGTTCGGCAGGTCTCCGCGCCAAAACCAAGAACTTGCTCTCTCCCTCGCTCGATGCACACGCTATGGACGTTTTTAAAGCCATCGCTGAACGCCATAGATACGTGCCCGCGTTCCCGGCAAGTGATTGATTGATTCGGGTATTCGTTGTTCCATGCATGCATGGGCGGTGAGACAACGCCAGTACGGTACTTTACATGTACCATACACGAAAGATTGATAAATCCCAGCCAAGCCCGAGTGGCTTCTGCGCTTGTTATCTTATCTGATCGAACTCGAACCCCAACAAACTCCAACTAATCTGGTTTCTGGGAGTTCGTTAAAACGTTATCCTCCACCCTCTTGTTTCCCTTAGTTTTTACCCTTCCCTCAACCAACCAGCCTCGACAACCCCCCCATGTCACTCATGAGAGTCTAGTCTTCCGATATCGGGAGAATCGGATTCTCTCACATCCGGGATCGTTGGAGGTTTTCTGTTTTCCAAGCTTTTCGCGTCCTCCCCTTATTAATAGCAACCCAAATGAAATCTAACTCGAATATTGGGATAGATCCCTTATTTTTCAATTTTCCGCCAAAGGGACGTGTTGTGTTCTAGAGACTGGTGCTGGCCAGAGTTTCATTCAGTTCTTCCTATTAACTGCTGTGACGGTGGAATTCTCGATTTTTGTGGGGTGGGTCGGGGGTTGAAACTTTTTTGTTTGTTTGGCAGGAAGCTTGATCTAATCTGATCCGCCAGCTAATTACCTAACGACCCACGAAAGTTTTCCCAGGGCAAATTCTTTAGCGCGGCCGGTAATGGGCTAGTAGTTCTGGTACGGTAACAGACTTCTATTTCGTGGGCAGTGGAACTTGTTTTCACCCCAGACGGGAAATTGAATTTCGGCACAACTTGGGCTGTGACCCTGCATTTGAGAGTAATTTGGTTGCAAAAGATAAAGTCAGCTGGGATGTAGGATCGGGCCAGCACCTGAAAGAAAAAAAAAAAAAATATTAACTCGGAGTGAAGCAGGCTATTCCTGACCGATTTGGTGCTTCTCACCTACTATGGGTAGAAAGTAGATGCACGTATGTACCCGTAAATTACAGGCCGTATCGAAACGGACAGTACTCCGTATTCGCCGATGTCGACCCACTCTTTTTTTCTTTTTTTCCTTTTTTTTTTTTTTTTTTTTCCTTTTTCTTTGGGGTGAGGGGGCCGCCATATCGATCTTCGCCGCATAGCATCTTAACCAACCTGCCCAATCTCTGCTCTCCTCCTTCATCAAACGACTCCTCCTCCTCTCTTCTGGACTTCCATCCCCCAACTTCTCCCTCTGCATGCGCGTTTTCTTGTTTATTTCATATCGAGACAATCCTTCCCATCTCCGTGCGAGGCTAAATGTAATATTGACATCTCACATTCACGTTGGCCCGTAAACCAATATATAATCTCGGTGACTACTCCCTCAGTTCTGCCGGTGGACTGAGACCCATTTGTCTCCCGAACGACACCCTCTTTTAGGACGCAAATCTCTCAGCAAGCATTATTATCTGCTCGTCGTTGAACATACTGCATCTTCCATTTAGCAATATCTTTGACCTTATTTACTTGTTGGTCAGCATTTTCGATATTCATTTTTATGGAGTTTGCAACTCGTCCTTTTTTTAAAAGGCAAGGCTAACATGTTATTCAGACGGCAGTTTGTGAAATTGCTGCTGCTGCACACCAGTTTTCATTGCTGCAATGGCATCGTCAATGACCCAGCATGTCGAAACCATCCCCATTTCTAGCACATCCCACCCGGATAACCCGGTGCCGGAAGAGCCTACCACCTTACCACATCTCAGAATAATGCATCCAGGAACCACCTCTTCTCCTGGCACGCAGACATCCTCTGTATCTACAATCGGAACTTTTGACTTGGCCAGTGATTCCGAGACTCCATCCACGCCAGCAACTGAGCCACTGGCCGATGAAGTCATAGAAGGGACAGCAGACCTCACCCTTAGCCCGAAATCTCCCCCACAGCCTACCCAACGTCGAAGACGAGCCTCCACTGTGCTGATATCTCAGAGCTCACATGATGTCCAGAAGATTCTAGGCAGCACTCAGGGCGGCACACATGTCCTGGAAAAACTGTGCTGTGGCGGAGGATGCTGCAAACTTCAGCCACTCCAGGAGCCTGCGTCCTCTTCCTTGATCCATCCTGTCATCAAACCAAAGAACAAGGCATTTGAAAGCTTGAAGCTGCAACTAGGCCAATTGTCACACGACAGCGCCTTGACCAACATTACACCTATGCCCGAAAAGACTGTGTCCTTTTCCCCTGTGCCTGCAGAATTCGCCCATGAGGACCTGGGACCACCAGATCATCCGCCTCGATTTGTCCAACCACATCCTCCTTATGAAGTTTACCGTGCTCCCCTTCGCCACGCCCGAGAACTGACCAAGCCAGGTGCTGAAAAGCGAACCTACCATTTTGATATCGACGTCACAGATTACCCTGCTGAGGGCGGCAATGTTGACTTCGTGGTTGGGGGCGCGATTGGCGTCTGTCCGCAAAATTCAGACCAGGTGGTGGATAACGTTTTTGACCTCCTTAACATTCCGAAGATGGTCAGAGATAGGAAAGTGATGGTGCACACTACTGCCGGTCGATGGCCCACTGTCTGGGGAGATGAAAAACCTCGCAGCCTGGTGACTACCAGGCGCCAACTGCTTAGCTGGTGCTCCGACCTCCAGAGCTACCCACCCACAAAGCAAATTTTCCGACTCATGGCCGAGTACGCCACTGATCGAGATGAGAAGAAGATATTGATGTTCCTCTCATCTGCGCAGGGGCAGGGGGCATTCTGCGACCTGCGCACCGACCGACATACCACCATATCTCAACTATTATCCGCATTTCCTTCCTCCCAGCCACCCCTCGACCACCTGCTCTCCACTCTCAACACCCTCATGCCACGATTCTATTCCCTTTCGCAGGATCCCCTCGTCTCATGCACCCTCAGCGATGGCAAATGCCAGCGCCTGATTGAGATCGCTGTCACCGTCCACGAAGCCCCTGATGGGCGTGGCGGTAATCGAACGGGCGTTGGCTCCGGCTTCCTCGAACGGAAAGCGCAACAAATTCTCGAAGCCGAGAAATCTGGCAAAGACATCTCATCCTTGGACCTGCACATCCCAATGTTCCGTGGTCTGATGTCCAATCCCCTTGCCCGGGAATTCGTCTCGGATGGCCCCATGCTTCTCATCGGAGCTGGCGTGGGCGTTGCTCCGTTCCGCGGCTTCGTCCAGCGTCGCTTGAAGTCTGCAAACTGCGCCAACAAAGTGTGGGTTCTGCAGGGGATCCGCGACTCGCTGCTTGACGAGCTTTATTCCGGCGAGTGGGGTGTGCATGAAGAGACTGTGAAGAAGGTCGTACAGAGCCGGAGTGGCGAGGGCAAGTATGTGCAGGAAGAGGTGCGCAATCAGGCGGATCTTGTCTGGTTTGTTATCAACTCGCTTGATGGGCGGGTTTTCGTTTGTGGGAGCAGTAAGGGTATGGGTGAGGGTGTTGAGACTGCGTTGGTTGATGTTGCGATGGCGAAGGGAAATTTAAACCGCGAGGAAGCACAGCTCTTCTGGCAAGGGAAGAAGGACGCAGGTCAATATATCACGGTATGTAAATTTTTTGGGTCCCTTTTGCTTTCCTCTTTTTCCTCCAATTCGTATAACTTAGGGAGGCAACCGCTGACAGTCCTTTCATTCTTCAGGAGACGTGGTGAAAACACCTGGCCAACATATCTCAACACCAACACCATGATGCTGGCTGCAATGCATTCGTAAATAACCATCGGCTCTGCAAGCCTTACTTCGAACCTACAATGTATCTCCCCACCCAACCTTGCATCCACCTCATTCATGAGAAGAACCATTTTAGTACAGAATGTGCTACGTCGATTTCCAATTTTGAGTCTCCAGTTCATCCTCACAAAGGAATCTCGAATGGATTTTAGAACCTCCTGAACCCTATGTCCGCCAGCTCTCAACCTCCTGCCCGTCATCAAATATCCCCCGTGCTAACAGCTCTCCGGACGCCTTAGTCATACGTCATCAACGTTCTTGCCCGCCTTTTTCGGCCCTCCTGGGAACCCTCCAAATGTCAACTGGCCCCATGACCGTGCGGTTTTCTCACATAACCTCTCATGGCAAACAGCATCTCGTGTTCTTCCACAAGCAACAAAAGGGTTCTTGTTTCATATGCATCTCTTTATATTTATATCATCATATACTTTCTCCCCATTTTCGTTGGCAATATTATTTGGTCCAAATTGTTGGATAGAAGAGAGAAACAAAACCTCTTGTGCTTTCTCTTCTTCTCTTTTCTTTTTAACACGTCATCGTCTTCCTATTTGTATTATTTCTAAGAAAGTTACTCATTTTCGATTGTGGTATATTCTTCCTCCCTTTCTCCCCCTTTTTGTCATTGAATCTTGTTTCTTCATGGAGATTATTCTTCCCTTGCATTATTTAGATGCTGGGGAAGCCGCTGCTTCAAAGAGGTGAAAGCAATGATACTAAAAGACGGCGAGGGCCTTTTTTTTTTTTTTTTTTTTTTTTTTTTTTTATGATGGGATAAAAATAGAAAAAGAGATCAGCAATGGCTTTAACGTTTTACCCTGTCCCCCTTACATCTATCTCTTCAATTTCCTCTGTTTGCATTTTGCAAGGGTGCACTTTACAAGATTTCGATGGAGTTCTTTCGGTATTACATTCCGTATTCGCGTGGGATGCTCGTGTTGTTGAATATATTGTTCAAGGACTGATTGCGTTTAGGTTAACAGCTGGAAATTTAGGTAGTTACTTATATCAAGCAACCTTTGGCGGAAAGCAGGCAAATATACTTTAGCGCTATTGCCCATTTCTTAGTCTTGAGTTTATCAAATGCTAAATACTGTTAACGAAAAGAACAGGGTCTGTTATATCATCCTCCTGGGCGAGGCGATCTGGATTGCCCCACGGCGCATTTGTTGATTAGGATATTGGAACGATAAAATAGCAAATAGAGGGCGTATGTAGTATTACCTTGCTTTTAGCAGAACAGGGTGCTCTGCTGGTGAGAAAGTGGTATATATATAGAAGTTCAATGATGTTGGAGATCAACTATGATTTTTAAAATTTCGGCCGGAAAATCTTCGGCGTGGTTTAAAACTACATACACTAATAATGCCTCAAAAGGCATATCCCACACGTCTCATCTATATGCTCTTGATGGTAGTGATTTTATCATATTTCTCAAGGTCCTAACTCTTGACTGACCCTAACCCTTGGAGTTGGGAGCGATGAGGTTGAATAGAGACGTATTAGTAATGTCGAGGTGTACGTGCAACAACAGAGGATGTAATTAGACAGCGTTTACTTTAGAGGGTTCCAGAGTTGATATAGTTTTAGAAAAGTGGGCCCAACTTTAAAACTATATTCAACTTTCCTAACATATATTATAATCTTCAATGAATCGGTGCATCTTGAGGCAGCCATGGATTATCGGGAGGAGAGAGAGGGGGGAGAGGGGAGGAAAGGGGGGATGGGGGTAGGAGAGATATTGAATTGATTCTTCACACGAACATCACCAACATATACCCTTAATTTCTTTACGCATGGCAGAAATGTGGGCTTCTCGAAACAATGCTATCTTAAGTAGCACCCCCTTGTTTAATTTCCCGCCTTACCCTTCCTTTCCCCACCAGGGTGAAAAAGCTCGCATTAGTGCAGGGAAGTATGCAAGCTTCAAGCCCAATCCAGATATCAACTTGCTCTTTACTCTCCAGGAAAAACGCCGGATGAAACCATTGTTCAGAGACGCGGAATGTTCGAGGGAGGATTGCGACCGTGCTGCAAGAATGTATGCTTTTCACCTTTCAGTAGTGAGTGCACTTTTGCCTGCAGACCGCCGCGAGGCTGAGATCCACAGGGTGCACAGAACCAGACTGCCAAGTTGGGAGGTTAGGTCTTCACGGCGGGGCCGCGCATATCAATGGAAATATCCACTCCATTCAACATAACTGGGATTCAGGCAGCGATTTGCGGACGGGGGTGCTAGGATCTGAAGTTTGGATTTTTCGCTTGAACGGAAATCTGCCCTAGCCAAGGATAGTTTTGCTGGTTGATTGGTGCTTGAATATGACGTCTGCATTAAACTCTCTGACTTTAGCCGCGTAGAGAGAAATCACTCGTATGAAATATGTATCTGACTGCAGTGTAGGTACATAAATGTGCATGTGAATATACTTGTGAGTGTGCGCAGAGGCAAACAATAATTGAATTTTTTGTATTTTTCGGCGGTTCTTCGATATGACTTTAATGGGGCAAAAGGAATATTGCACACGATACGATTTGGCGCATGGTCATAACCAGGCTTATGGAGGCTTATGAAGAGTCGTTAATCAATTCGTTTCCGGCGTATCGAATCCTCCTCTTTCTTTTGTCAGGACCGTTGGTAACAGCGCCTCATGTTCCGGCAAGACGGTCGCAAAAGACAGCGAACCGCGGGAAGCCCACATATATTCCAAGCTAGCAATCGGACAATATATAAATGGATTTTTTGAATATTGAGGTCTGCAAGGAGGTCGGTGAGACCTTTACGTTTCCACCTTCCTGATGAGAGGCTAAATCGATCGGTTGGATATGGTTTACCCAAGTGTTGGCTTTTCTATGAAATTTATCGAAATTTTCAGCGCATTTTTAACTGTTGTTCAATTTAAATTTCTCCTTTTTCTTTTTCTTTTCTCTTTCTTTTTTTCTCTCTTTCTTTTTTTCTTTCTTTTATTTTTATTTTTTTATTTTTTTTTTTGGTGCCGTAAGTAGCCGCCGTTCTTGTGACACATCCATCTTCACTTGCAGGTTATTTTCAAGAAAATCCCTTCGTTTGACAGAACGGGGCGGTGGTGGCACCGACCTGGTGCAGTATTCCGTCCACAACCTTGGGACAAACTTTAAATGGCGGTTTTACAGACGTGTGCCAAATACAAACAGGTGGCTTAGTCCCTCGAGCATGCCATGCAACCCGGGCCCGAGCTCACAAGCTGCTGTGCATCCACTCGCAGTTACGGTTTTCATAGAAGAGGCCATGGTGCGCTCCTTGCACATGAAATTTTCGGGTTCTTATTTTTCTAACAGCAGCTGTGATGGTGTATATCAGGTATCATGTGCGGCCTTTTGCGTGCACTTAGAAATGTATTTCGGAACAAAGGTTAGCAGTCATACAACAAGGAATATCAGTGCTGGATGGCAGCCTCCGCCTTCGTGGTAGAAGGCAATACCAACGTAGCTCTTTTCCAACTGGTCTTGGGGAAGGGCCCAGTGTAACCCCCCCTTAGAGATTTCATTCTCGCTGCAGTAACCCATATGAGAATCATCTCCGTCCAGCACTCAGAAGACGGGGTCGCAAAAATAAGGGGAGCGAGTGTCAAAAGTCTCATATCGAGTCTCTTGAAAGCTGACGGGGATGGGGGTTGTATTTTTCCATGGATACGGATGCACACATTTGGTACGTTGATAAATCTGTCACATTTTTCTAGTGAAGGATGTCAACATGTACGGTAATCTACCCTCTTCTGGATCCAAGCCAAAGTGGAAGATTCTCGATTAGAGAGACTCATTGAGAACCTGGTGGCCTTTATAGAGTGGGAGGGAGAACCAGGGTGCTGGTGGTACGATTAAGCGTCGTGTCAAGTCATTAATTCGTCGGCCCTATATCTGAATAAGAATAATAATCTACCGAGTGGAAGAAGCCTTGGTATTATTTTGAGGATACCTGGCGCAAGGATTGTGCCATTGCCGGCCGTTGAGCAAGATTTAAGAAATGCCTGCATTGTCGTAACCAACCCGCGTCTCTGCATTCCCCGTCGCTAACTCTAAGGGTAAGGTTCAACAGAGCAAAGTTGTGAAATTGAGCTGCTGTGCCCATAGATACGGGATATGCCACATTGCCATTCTCATTCATTGGTGGATTCTCCCTCTGCTTTAGCAGTGTCTATGCATGTATTTGCCCAGATATTCGGAGGGGGATGCGAAGATTGAGAGTCATGACTCGGCTACAAAATATTCAGTCCATTGGGGGGTGTTGACAAGTATGGCATCACTGACTGAGACGGCATTGAAGTCGTGTCCACAGCATATGGCGGGTGTTGTACTTGTGCCCATTGGGTTGGTTTGTAGCGGTAGCTGTGGTTGTATCTCGCTGTATGGCTATGGTTGGAGTTGTGATTTTGAGGACGGGCGATCTGGGATACACAGCCTGGTCGCCCTTCGTCCCTTTTAGGAAGTTCTGGACGTGCACAACGCAGAACCGCATCAAAAAGCGCCTTTTCCCTGTCTATCAACAACCCTCTGGAGCAACCATCAGCAGTAGGTTTGACACACAGTGACAGAGGTTGTTGCTGGTTGGCTCTGTGCAAGTACCAAATTAAACACGAAAGAAGCCAATTTCCGTGCTGATTGTGCTGAGATTCAATTCAAATGATCAGATCAGGTCCACGGACCCCCTGTCACTTCGCTGTCGCTACCCGGACATATTGCTCCAAGTTTCCCAGGCATGATCGTCCGCTCATGCCACCGCGTGGTTCGACAGGCTGAGCTTTACGGGTTGATGAAAATAGAGCAACTAGAGCATTCAGCGAGGGTCCCATCGGGCGGCACAGCGGCACAGGGGCACAGGGCGGATAAGAGGAAAATGAGAAGAGAAAAATGAGAATCGCCGAAAGTCATACCACCTGAATGTCGCCGCCGTACATGGGGGTAATCGCTGTCTGAACGGAGTACCGTGGACCTTGAATTTGAATTCGGTTCGTGACTTGGCAGGAACAACAACTGGAGATCGCCCCGCGGCTTGATCCGCCGATTGTCATGTCAGTGCTTGATGACCGCTCAACGACCCTGTTAGGTG
>NW_015440977.1:45914-76978 GCF_000150705.2 Paracoccidioides lutzii | reverse complement strand
GATTGTCATGTCAGTGCTTGATGCCCGCTCAACGACCCTGTTAGGGGGATTTTTTTACGTCCACCGCCCTTGGATTATGCTCCTGTTTCAGGGTTTTTTTTCCAAAAAAAAAAAAAAAAAAAAAAAAAAAAAAAAAAGAATTAGAAAGTTTCTATCCGTTTTTTTTTTTGCGTTCCTTTTTAATATCCCTGGAGCTCTCCATGAATATACCTCGGGGGGGGGGGGGGCGGCGAAGGGGAAGAAGATTTTTCGTGACCCTGTCTATCTAAACGCCAGAGAAACCTTGATTAATTAGCCATTCCAACTTTGAGGGATGGATAAACTGGCAGAACCAGCCATTCCGAACAACCTCGGAGAGCCAGAATAAAGTCGAGGCAGTTTCGAGTAACTAATAGTTTTTCACTTTGTTGGTTACATTATCTATCAAAGACGTCATCGCACCCGGCCTTTAAAGCCTGAGCCATCTCGATGTTATTTATTGATAGGACACCAGCTTAAAGGCGCTGCTTAAGGCAAACCGAGTATTTTCATTGGCTAGAATGGGAAAAGGCCAAGTGGAATGGTGATCTCGTTGGCATTTGGTGGCAGTGGCAGATCGTGGGGCTCGTCTGATAGCTAGATGCTGGATGCTGCGGAAAGGACTTATTAATCGCTCACGGTGGGTCCGTTTCTGTGTGGAAAAGCATGCCACAAAACCGGTTCCAGTCCGGCTCATCTTATGCCATGCGAGAGGGATGGTGGAAGATCCAAATCGCCTTCTTACTTACGGTCGGATTAGAGTGCAGGTTTAATCAGGTCCATTCCCTCATGATAAATCATCTATCTAATTTGGTCCCAAGATCGTGGACGACATGCGGTGCAGCGTGTGGGTCTAGACAGCTCTCAAAACCCTAGTCGCGAAAGCTCGCTGCTCGGATCCTCTTTACTTAGTTCTATCAGTTTTGCATCTTTGCCGAGCTGGAACAAAAGCCTGTTCTAAATCAGGAGATGGAGGTTCGAACCTTTCTTTTGCTTTTTCTAACTAGTTCCCTTTGTTTTCTCTTCTTCTTCGTCTTCTTTTTTCTTTTTATTGTTTGTATTTTTTATTTTATTTTTTTATTTTATTTTTATATTTATTTTTATTTACATTTACATTTTTATTTACATTTTTTCTCCCCCCCCTTCAGAACAATATACAGCAGTTTTGAGTTCAAAACTAAGTTCATACCAAATATTCGCGTCTAAACTAACTGCAGGGAATTGAGGGATCTGGATCTCGCATCCCAGGACTACTGATGACGGGGGCTTCACCTAAAGTCTAAGGGTCACTTCGTACTGGTTCAGGCACGCCTTGAACGTCTCAAGTGTAACTCGGAGAACATTCCCTGATGGGCGGGTTGTTTTCGTTTGTCCAGCCTATCATGCACGTCAATGATTTGCGGGCTCCTCATAGGATGAGCACGTCTGGATGCAGCCCCTCAGCGCTCTTACACCCCACACAACTTTTCCACGGTCTAGGGCTCACGCTATTGCGTAACACTTAACTAGTTAGACGACGTTTCGAGACTGCAAAAAACTCGGCTCCGGAGAATCAAGGTAAGATATTCGAACATGAAAACTAGGAATGAGTTCACGCCTCTGAATTGCGGCTCTGATACGGAGTAATGTGAAATAGAATATGCAGACTGGTTTACTTTACTGTTTGCAATCCCGAACCTGACTCAAGCAGCCCCGAGGAACGATCCACGAGGGATATTCCCACGCTATCTCGGTGTCCGCCGGGTACGAAGGGCAGCGCTGCCAAGGAACGTTTTCACCAGAATAATCCGACCCAAACTCTCTCAAATATGCCATTTACATTGACCCACTTGGGGGCACGAATCCTCCCGTTGTGGCTTCATGAACTAGCGCGTGCTCTCTGTATTTTGGGATTATCTGGGTCTCAACTGGAAGCGCTACCTTGCACATCATTCTGCAACCCAGCGTCAAATCCCTGACCCATCGACTGTCAACTCAACCTTAAGAATAATCTGACCCTTACTGTACCAGATTCGTGTCATTTACCCCTCTCGACTTAGGACGGACCTTGGAGTAGTTTCTGGCGACTAGTTCGGTGGTTCCCAGCATGATCGTCGTTTTACGGCTGGCTCTCGGATCATTCATTCATGGGGTCACTGCTTGATCAGATGTCGTAGAGGGATTTCCCATTTTGACAGGCACAGTACTCGGTTCGGTAGTGTTGCCTTAATTTCTGTCGAATGATAATCAAATCCCGGGCCCATTTTTCTCGAATCTCAGCAATAGTGCTGAATCTGGGTCCTCCACAGGGGAAAGGGGGGGGGGGGGGGGGGGGGGGGGGAACGGTACCCATAGCCCACCCTGATTACTCCACAAACTTCCAAGGAAACGATCGAGTGTCAGAAGCCCCCTCCCGTGCTGTTGACAAAATAGCTGCCAATCCCCCGATGCCTGGTCTCTTTTGATCTCGCTTTCGATCTAGACCAACCCTACCAGAACATTCCCGGTTTTGAACCAGTACACTGCCGTTCAAATATTGTCCGCATGATTCATAACTCCGAATGGCTGCCGCTTTCCAACTTGCTGTCTAACGTCCGACTGGCCAGCAACGCTAACCATCATCGACGTAATTCATTTTTTGTCCGACACTGTCTCCGTTGACTTTAAAAGCCGAAAGACAAGCTGAGTGATCAACTGTTGAGAATCCGCATGTCCCGCAAAGTGAAAACAGAAGAGGAGTCGAAAAATATGCCGGTGTCATATTTGAGTGAGTTCAGGAGCGGCGGGCAAACGCAAACTCTCCCACCGTTCAGAGATGTACGTAGATAGATATCCAGCACAATGATACTATTATCATATCCCAATACTAATTAACTATCTTCCATAGCTTTTGCCACAACATCTCCATGAAGAAATAGATTCAACGCCATTTTACTCTCCAACGAGCTACCATCTGCCAGGAACCTCTTATGTTTCATCTGCTTTTCATCCTAGATCGACTCGGGGAGCCAATCTTTCACGCTCCCTGTCGACAACCAAAATCGACAGTTATGATGGATACCTTCTCCGAACGGATAGGTTTTCAAAAGATCAATCCCAGGGAGGCGTGGCCCCTCTTAAGAGACAGGCCTCTGACACTGAAATCCTCTCAGCAACAAATCCGACTTCTCACTTCAACTCTGGCGGAGCACTTCCTCCCATAAGGAACCTGCAACCGCTTCCTGCAAATGTTGGTCCTTTCAGCAGAGTAAATGTTGACACCAAACCACCCGCTTTATCACCGGAATATCACAGCAATTCCAACCAACATACACATTCCTTCGGCTCGAAACCTCCAGGCACTTATCTTCCAGCATCTCGCCCATTTCTCGTCATTCCCACGAATACTCTCTCACATTCAGAGCCTGCGAGGATCAGTCAACCCTATGAAAGTTCGCGATATGGACCTTATCAGCAATCCTTTCGGCCTGAGCTTGATTACTCTCCAGTTTCAGCTGGTAGCCTTCATGATAGGAGTTATGGAGCGCAAGGAGAGCCGATTGACCCAAAAAATAAAAAGAGGAGGGGCAATCTACCAAAGTCCGTCACTGATGTTCTTCGAGCTTGGTTCCATGAACATCTGGATCATCCTTATCCTAGCGAAGAGGACAAGCAAATGTTTATTAGCAGAACTGGTTTAACTATCAGCCAGGTGAGATTTGACTATACACTTTTATCCCCCCCCCCCCCCCCCCCAAACACCTTTTGTATGAATCTTTTTCTAATGCAAGTTTTTTACAGATCAGTAATTGGTTCATCAATGCTAGACGTCGCCAACTACCGGCACTCCGAAACCAAGTGCGGGCGTCCGAACCGGATAGAAACGGGCATCGACAGTCCCCGCTAAGCGACAATGAACAGACATCTTCGCAATCGAGTGTGTCATCGCATCATTAATATCGCTTCGTCGCAGCACACGGTTTTTTTTTTTTTTTTTTTTTTTTAATGAACAGCTTTTCTTTCATCCTTTTTACCTTTTCGGCGTCTCTAGTTTCGTTTTATGATGCAATGAGCGATCTAAATATCTTTTACGACTCCTGGTTATCTAGCTTTTTTCTCCTTTCGAACCCATTTCTGTTAGTTCTCGGTGATGCAGGCTGGATTTTTAACTGACGAAAACCGGGCGAAGGTGTGAAAGCTCATGAGCGTTACAGCATATCTTAAAAAGAAAGGCGTCGGCATACACACGAATCCACTTTCTACTTTATCATGACTTTTTTGGGTAGGGGAGAATCTATACATTGAATATTGATGTTTGCGGCACGTCGATGTTTATTTTTTGACGCCAATTCCTTTTTGTTATTCCCATATCCATAGTATAGTACGGGTATGGGTGTTTTGAGTACAGAGTTCACTGCACATATACGATTTCATTTTTACGAAAACTAATATTCCTCTGCTCTGTGGTTGTATTGACGTTGACGCCATCCCATCTTAGGAGTCAAAATATGTATTTTGATACTTGTTTCCAGCCCGTCGTTGGAAAATATTTGAAATTGGGCAAATATGACTCGCCCAGTTTTTTGTGCTCTTCTTTCAAAAAACAAACAGGATAGGATTTGGTTCTGCCGCTGGTTTATGCAAGTGTCCCATATGGCCGACTCCAGATTTGAGTAATACATCCTATGCCAACTTTCTACGGAAGACGATTCTCCCATGCAAGCTGTTCTCAGTCAATCTACAAAGCAAAATATCCGCCGCAGCCATTTTTCCCCCCCTCGTGGGAGTTTCAAAATCAGCACAGACATTCGAACGTCCTGGGTCCCTTCGGTACCCAACGTTGGTTTCTAGTGAGCTCGACCATCTGGAGGAAGACAAAAAAGGGCAAATCCCAGGGACCAATCACCAGCTCTAGATGATCTGTGAGCTAAACGCAGGTCTTACTCTAACTGGTTACTGGAAGTTTGACTCAACCACATAATCCAACCCCAGGCGCTAGCTAGCAGGACGAAGCCAAGCGCCACGACGATTTTCACTCAAAAAAGGGTCTTAAAAAATTAAGGAGCATCGCTCCGCCCATCTCATGACCATGAACCAGTGACAGCTACTGTGCGAACATCCGCAAATACTTGGAGAAATCATGCACCGGGGACATTGTTGCTCATATGTTCCCACTTAATTCTATCATTTCCGCCGGAGGCCTTTTGGCCCTCGGTTCCATGGAACGGTGAGAGGTATGTACTAAATTTTCGCAAGAAGCTGAGAAGGCGAGAGAGCCAAAAGATCGAAAGGAAGAAAAGGAGAGCCTGAGAAGCGGTCTCATGCATACGGCTGCTGCCCGTATTATTGATGTTTTCTATTTTTCAATGTATATGTCAGCTCCCCCGAATTTGATCACCGGGAACTCATCATATATCCATATATCCGCTCCTGGTAAAACTCGGCCCCTGAACGTCTCCCTAACTCCCCATTTCATTTCCTTCGCCAGTCTATGAACTTCAAACGCTCCACTCTGCCCCATCACTCATGATGACAATCAGCCGACCCCCATTATTATTGCCAGGCTCTACTGCGGAGGTCTTTTTTCTGATGGTGGGTTGCAGGATCCGTTCTGTTTTAACTTCACATGATGGAATGTCAGGAGAGCGGAATAAATATAGGACAGTTCAAAAACCCCACACCTTGTTGTATCTTCCCCACTAGGAATGACTTGGGTCATGCTAGTATGCTATGCACCTTGGCAATCCAACGATCTGTCCAGAGTGCTGTAGCTTATCGATGGTGGCTGACACACAAGTCACTAGTCCACTGTCCAGATCCCATGTCCTCCAAATTATGACGGCCTCATTAGAGGCTCGGACACAGAAGCAGGTAAACATTGATGACATGCAAGTTTCAAAACTTGACCCAACATCTTTATTTATGGGAACCGGAGGAATCCATTTCTATTCTTAGGTCAGGAACGTATCGAGAGACAAATACTTCGTATCTTAGCTTCCCTCCATTATTAAACGCTTGTAGGTTATTTTCTTGCCTTTCGGTCGTTATGTGTTTCCGGCTCGAGACCTTGGTTCCTCGGGAATTCCATGTTTCAAAAACGGGGAGGGGAAAGTTAAAAGTTGACAATGCCATGGAAAAGTAAAATGAAGATCCCAGACAAGCCAGATTGTTCGGTTTATTACTATCATTGGTTCCTGGCTCCCGAAACTTTCTTATGAATCCATAGAGGTTTGAAACCTGAACAGAGTATTGTTGCTTCCAGACTGCCAGCTTTCAAGCAACAGTCTTGATGCATGAATGTCCAATAAGTTGGAAATGAGAGGTGGAATGATCCAGGTATTTCTGCCTGCGTCAGTGAGAATTAGGTCTGGAGCGACCAGCCTTGTTCTCTGGCGAAGGTTGAATCATGAAAATTTAACAGCATAGTTTAAATATATATATATAAACATAAAGCAACCAATCACTGTTGTTCCTGAAAATATGTCGCATCCTATTCAGTTCTCAGACTTGAGGGCGCAGCCAAGGAGGAAGAGGAACCCTCATTCGGTGATTATTAGATATTCCTTTAACCCCTGTTGCTTGGGTCATGAGAGACAATGCTTGAAATAGTACATTTTATTTATTCCTCACAGGAATCGTTATCCGCCTGAGATTATCGCCGTTGATCCGCAACGGACTTGGAATGATAAAGTTAAGATCCACCCATTAATAGAGGCGGCATATTCAACAGGGATTCCGGCTTTGGGTAAGTCAGAGAGACACGAAGACGATCACTCGTGTTCGACCACGCCGATCTAGGAATAGCGGATGATTGAGAAACCTTCTTCGAGCATGAATGAATGAATAAAGCGGACGGGTCGTTTGCATAATCACCGCCTAAGAGACGCCACCAGATTCACTCAGCCAGCCGGTAAAATACTTGACATACACAGCTCAGACTCGGACGAAGTATGCCCACGATCACTCACAGATACGACCCGTAAAGATGATCGTCCTCGAAGCTTTGTCAGCAACTGTTAGATTCGTTGTTCTTCAACGTTAGAATATGCTTAGGATTCGGCTGAAGCCGCAAGCCTGTCTATGTACTGTATTTCGCTGGTTTAGCAGCAGCCTCCTCTTGACTTTCAGCACAACCACAAAACAGCCCCAATCTCCGACGTTGCACTCAGCATTGGCACCAGCCATCCTTACCCAGGGATGTTCAGGCCTTCAGAGCAAACTTCATGACTTTCTCCTCTAGGACATCAGTAGAAGGCCCTAGCATGCTCTATCTCATGATGAGATTAGAAGGTTGCCACTTAACTACTGGTGCAGATCCAAACTTCTCAACTTCTGGATGGTTGGGCCCCAACTCAAAACTCCTCGCTCAGGCCCGCTGGGCATGCCAGGTGGCTATTCCTACTTGGCCAGGGTCGTGCTCCACTGTTAGCTGTCATGAAGCTGTCAGGCAGATTGTCCAATCTGCAGTCACCCTGCTGAGGCTAATTCTTCAAGGGTCCTGGTCGCTATTTTGCTCTACGAATCTACCTATGGGTGGAAAAGATCAATCGCAACTGCCATAGTCCCTGTGTAGGTAGAATCTCGGAAGGTCGGGTAGAACAGCCCAGGAAGATTCAAGCCAAAAGCTTTCCGGCGGCGGGGCAAAAGTTTCCACTATTCCTATCTGAAGAGCAACCTTAATCCAAAGTAGTTTATTTTATTGTTGAGATTTCCAAACAATTTCACCCGTCCCTTTCCGAAAGAGGGTGTTTTTTTGAGAATATGACTCATTGGGGCTATCAACAGCGGAGTTGAATATCCCATTTTGATGAGATTGACCCTGTTATAGATCCTTCCAGGGGGGGGGGAGGTGAAGCTTAGGGAAATGTGGACATAAAATGTATGTGTAGTATTTCGGAGGGGAAATACGGATACATATCATCGCTTCCCTGAAGCTTGTTGCTGATAAGTCCTCACTTTAGTCTTTTTAATGCGCAGCTACCGCCTGAAGGCACTGATTTTGAACACAGGAATGACCTGCATCGGCGAGAAGGCGAGATATCGAATATGAGTTTGAAAGGTTCAAAGTATATTTGGTGGGTTTCCCGAAGCAATATTGTGTGCATCAGACGTAGTTAAAGTTCATGATTTCCCCACTCAAGATATATATCTTTGACCAGAAAGCTTAACTTGTCAACCTCCAGTGGAACTCGGCACGACAAACCGGCAAATAACCACATTGTCCAATAGCAATCAATGGTGCCGGAATTAAGCTCAGAAACATGGGACGCCGGAACGAAGCGTGTCCGAAACAGTTGCTCGTACGTTCAGCGTCTGAGTTCTTCGACCTCCCTCAGACGTTGAGTCTGCCCTCGTCGGGGATTTGTCACCAACCGCTTTTCAACCACCGGAGAGTAAAGCAACAAGGCAGGGTTTCCCATGTCTCGATTATTGCTTGGCTCCTGAGGTGGAAGCGGGAAAATCCTGGCCCACCCCAACCCCAGCGGAAATAGAAACGAAAGTTTCAAAACTTGAAACAGGAACCTGGACAGCGTAATTTGTTCATGGAAGTCACGAGAAATTTGTATATACACCTCCTTTACTCACCCGTTGTCCCGTCATAATCATTCCAGGATGCTTCCCGTTTTCTCGTCTCTTTCGCTTAAAAAAAAAAAAAAAAAAAAAAAAAAAATCCAACCAACCAACCAACCAGGCATTGAAGCTAGTGAATGCATTCTGGTGGCACTGCCTTGGATATGGTAATAGCCCCAGCGTCATCCCAGCGGTACATATCGGCAAGGTTCATGACCTTGGATGTCAAGAAAATATTGCTGAGCTTAGTCTACATCAACATATTATCTCCAAGGAAAACACCACACAACTAGGGAGATATTTGTCGAAAGCCTATGAGATAGATACCATGCTAAAAAGCGGCGCCAAACTTGTGAACACCATCCAAGGAGATGTGCGTCGAATTCTCGATTTTCTGACGATACTCACAGGGGGAGGTTTCAATTATTGACAGGCAATGTTGCTGCTAGCTGCCAAAGAACCTGTCATGAAAACTGCCGATATCAGCGGAAGCCATCCATTAGCTCCGAAACCCAAGTATCCCCACCGATTAAAAAACAATAATTCCACGTGCAATTTCGCGCCCTTTAAGGTCGGAACAGGGTCCTGACTGCAGATCTGCTTCGATTGGATAATGTGTTGTGAGGCTTAGCTGTGGGTATTACTCACTGCAAAATCTATGAGGTCACCATGTAATATTATTAGTTCCAAGGACCTAGTTAGCATCGATAAACTGACGCCGGACGAAATCCCTCATAATCAGAGACTGGTGGAAACCAAAACGGAAAGGAAGAGGTCGACGGTTGTGTTCGAAGATCTCCCGTTGTTGGGTGGTAACTAGTTTCCCTGTCTTCCCCCCCTCTCCCCCGGTGGATTCGTGTTGACAGATTTCCTCCCCTATCTCCGTAACTATTGATGCGTACATTACAATGTTGCTACTACCCTGCTCCTTCAGGGTGACGAAGTAGACTCTTGAGGATTGAGGAGGGGCATTGGAAGCATCAGGCACCTGTGAATCTGCAAGTTCGATGTCCAATGTATCTTTCCAACTCCGAACCGATCTATGCGGCGTAAGGTACGATAATGCAACGTGAATGAGATTGTGCTGAAGAATATATACAACTTTGATGAGATTGACCCTTTTCAAAGAGTTATCTCAACAGCTTGAGTAATCACTAATACAGAGAGCAGGGCATCTCTAATACAGTCAGAAAATAGAGAATAAGTAACAGTGATCGAGCAGTCAGTGCTATAAGCTGAACTCTGTTTTCTATGATTATACTGAAGAGCAAGCTTTATCAATTCTCATGATACAAGCAATTGTCAGCAAATTTGAACAATTGATCTTAGTAAAAAGGAACTGAACTACAGATCTTGACTTAGTATGACTGCAGAAGGTATTTAACAAGCATACTCAGACTCATACAATTGAGAAATATAGACTGCTAATTATAAATGAATATGATAGTTATGCTAACAGTTGAATTTGACAAAATCTGTCAGAATCAAAAGATTATAGCATTATATATACCTCCTCACTTCTCTCATCTACTGCAGTTACTGGATGCGAGCTGTTTTTCATCATTAAAAAGAGTATGGCAAGAAGCTGAAGTAGAGCATAAGATTGAGAATCAATCATATTGACAAAGAGGAATTTCTAATCAGCTAAGCAGCAGCCAAACAGGAGACTATGAAGGATATTACTATAAGATATAGACTCAAAGTCACAAATTTGATCTCAATCAATTCAGATGAGATTCTTACTCAACTAACGTTGAGTTACCTACTAAATTTCTTCTTCCTACTCCCCCAGGATCAGCTTATGAATTTCATGAATCTCAATCCCTCCGGAACCCCTAAAATTCCCTGCCATATGTCTCAATTGGAACGGCAAAGCTGCAAGATTACAAGCTGCACAGATGTTCTTTCAAGTCTCATGAATCAGATTCTTGATCAGTTGGTTAAGGAAAGACATCTGGCTATGCACAATGTCACTATACTAGCAAAAGAGTTCACAGAGCTTAGAGCTGCCAACAACACCAGGCAGAAGTGAAAGAGAGAGAAGCCCCATGTACGTATATAGCTGAGGAATGAATTCTAACAGCTCGAGAAGGACAGGCTAGGATTGCTCAGGCTCAGGAGCCTAATGAGCCCGCTGAGGAAGAGGTTGAGGATTCAAATCCACGGACCAGAAAGTGAAGACCCCCCAACCTGCAGCAAATGTAATACCCCCGGACATAATATTAGAGCGTGCTCACAAGCCCAAGAGCCTATTCCATTTAATTACTTTATATGATTCCTAGTGGTTGTTGCTTAATTGAAAATTTGTTAAATTCGGGATGAGGTGGATTACGTTAAGCAGCGGCATGAGTAATACTACTCCTAGTGGATTAGGGCCAACGGGCGTCTAAAGACCCCTATTAACCACTGGACCAAAAATCAACATACTATAGAAAGGGCAAGGCTACTACTATAGGCACCGCTAACCTGATATATAGCTAAACCTGCCGAGGTTTGCAATGCCCAAAGCCCCAACCAACCGCCTTTAAGTTCTTCCCCCTTCTTGCTGTATAATAAATAGTTACTACTAGATTGCAGACAAGGACTCCTTGAAGAGGAAAATTTAAGGTTATATGAATCAACTCTGCTCTACTCTGATATCGAATCAATCGACCTCTTCTTCTATCAGGTGCAATCTCCCTCTGCTGAGTGTACAAACAGTTCTCTGTCATTTGAAGACTAAAAAAGGAATCAAGTGAACTTATTGGTTTACTTCTCTTTTATCTTTTTGTTTCTTATCTACTTATTTGAATAATCTTCTTGCCTATCTGTCTCCCCGGCAGAGAAGATTCTATACTGCGAAACATGGAGGCTATCTCAGCCGAGAATAGAACCTTTGATATTTTGAATATGGTCTCCTGTGGGCGTGACCAGGATTTTGGCTACTACCAGATCCATACGCCTCAGGGGAGCAGTCAAGTGTCTCGCGCCTGTCAGGCTCCGACCTCTCTTGATTTTCAAGGTAAGACTGGCTCTTGATACCGTCTCCACCGGTCATTGGAATATTAGCAGGCTTGTTGAAGCTGGAGGTAATGATAAGCTTGTTCTTGACTCAGTCGAACGACGGACTCTCTCGAGTATCGAGACGGCCTGGCACTCTGTCCGTCTTGAGTATGCATCTCTGGGTGAGGCAGTTGCTGGGAATGAAGAGATTCAGTTTCAGAATCATCTGTACTCCACGGCACATCGAACCAGTCTGCTTCACCCAAATGGGATCATCGCTTGCTGGGGTGGTCGCCCGAAGATATCTACAGTGTCTCAAAGGATACGGAGATCTACTCCCTTATAGAGGGACACAATATCGGACCTGCGTTCCTAGCCCATATCACCGAGAACGGTGATAGTGTGATCGGTTATGCTGTCGAGAGAATCCCGGGTCGTCGCGCCACGATCGGTAGCTTGGAGCCCTGTTGAATAGTCTTACCAAGACTTCATAAACTCGATATCGCTCGTAGAGACATGATAATATCAGTTTTCCTGGTGGCAGATGATGGCCATGTCGTTCAACATGACTTTTCTGAGTCATTCCTCACAGGCGATGATGTCGCACATGCCAAATATATGGATTCTCTTGTGGATATACTGTGGCAAGGCTGGCTTCCTCCTCACCGCCCACTCGATCAGGAGCTGGGAGAGAAACTCGAGAAGATCGACAAGCGTGATGATGGCATTCACGCCGTAACACTTGGCCAGGCCGTGCTGCAGGATAAGGTGGATATCAACAGGAGGAGCACGGAAAACTACTTGGAGAATTAAGGACCAACCTAGCTTCAAGAGGATAGAGAGTAAATGCTGATAAAGAGAGTCCAGTCGTTAATAATCTATTATCTTGAAAATCTGTCTTCTCGTCTGTTCAATGCAACTAATAAGCACAGTCACGTCGATTGTACACGTCAATGATATTAGGAGATTTTAGTAATACAACTACATACATCTTATTGCTGTATAAGATCAGATATAATGAATAGCATGAAAAATAGAGGTGTAAAGGTAATAAAAATAATAAAGATGCGCAGCAAGATGGGAAGCCCTGGGGCCCCAGGGACCTGTATAAGTCAGTCAGGAGCTCTTATGGTCTCTTTGGCCTAACAGTTTAATCATCAACCCCTAACCGATAGTTAAAGCTTCGGGCACCGTGACGAGACGAGAATGATCAGAAAAGACAGTTGAAGTGATATCAATAAAAATCATACCAATAGCAGAGGCAGCGAAAAGGGATTCTTAACTTTTTTCATCCGGCTAAACATGATCTCATGTGTAGTAATTGGCTATAATCTTTGCAGGGAGAAATTTGAAATTTAAAGCTCCAGATCCGGTCTGAAGCCTGGGAAACAGTTAAATTTGAAATCTAGATGGCAGAACTGTCTGTTCTTCAGGCTCATACAAATTCATAAATCGTCCATGTTGTTGGTCTTAGAGATGACTGCTGAACACTGATGGTAACATTATATACCTACCACTGGAGACACTTTTGCACTTCCAGTCTATGAGATCATTCATCTTGGAGGCATGACAACGAGATACACCAGCTGCAATAACGCGTAAATACGAGGTAGCTGGTTTCGCGAGATTAACACGAAATCACAGGACGAGAAATTTAGGATTTCAAGGTTGTCACCCCTGTCTCAACCAGAGACTGTGTCCGGTCCAACCTCCAGCAGCGTAGGGCGGGGAAAAACAAAGCAGTCACTGTTAACAGGATGTATTGAGAGTATTCCTTCACGAGCTCTTATATTCATTACCTAATAGAGCAAACATTCTCAATCACCATTTGGTATATAAATATATGAATCATATATATCCAAGGTTAACCTAGCAACACTTGCTATATCACCAAATATATTTGTCAGAACATTTTGATATGTAAATCGAGCAGAATGCCGATGGGAAAGTACGAAGACCGCATACTTGATCACAGTATTCCACCGGTAATCAAGGATATCAAGGGCAAGAGTGTCATCATGGCCGGAGGTATTTGTTTAGATTAAAACCTTGTTATTGCCATTTTGATAGCACTGGTTTCACAGGTGCGTCAGGTTTAGGCAGATCATTTGTAGAAGCCTTCACCAAAGCCGGGTGCGTTCATTCACCATCTGCCCCTGAAGTTCCAATCGGCAGGCGCGTGAACGGAAGGAAAGCAAACAATTCATAGCATAGACTCGGAGGGGCCCCTAAATAGTGCATATTTCACATTTGGCGACGTGGATGGAGAATCTGGATCATCACTTGCAGCGGAACTGGCTGGGAACGCTGCTTTGATCCTATCCTTTCGCTGAATCCAAGATTAAAAGGCCACGGGGAAATAACGATTTTCACACAGCAAAGGTTGTTTCGTTCGATGCGATGTACGGGTTTGGGAGGAGCAGGTTCGCCTGTTTGAAAATGGCTATCATGAATTCCCCGAGCAGGACTTGCGGCATTGTCATTGCAAATGCCGGGAAAGCTGAACACGATGGATTGTTTGGTGACGATGGTGAGGACAAATTCGCTTTCACCCTTGAGTTTAGACCCCATCAAATGTTGCCGCACATTATGAGAGTGGTTTGAGAATTAGAAGCCCTTAATTGCAGAACTCTCCCTCCCACCCACCAAACCAGACACCACCATGTTTGATATCAACCTTACAGGAACTTTACATACGACAACTAGCGCCGGCCCGAGAAGGACGTCTGATCTTGATAGGCAGTCTTGGTGGGTTCTTTGATCTGCCTGGCTCCGCGACATATTCAATGTCCAAGTTCGGAGCGAGGGGACTGATGCACTCGCTTCGAAGGAATACTTGGGTGGGATTCTATTCGAGTTAATTTGATTTCACCAAGGTATGTAGGTATAGTACATGCATTGCGTGCTATACTGACACACTAGCATTCTCATGGATCCTTCATCCCAAACATCACCCTTTCTCCCCTTTATTGCTCAACCGCTCTAACCCAACGTGAAGTTACATCATAATCCCAGCTTACCCCGAAGAACTGATTGCCTTCTTCACATCGAAGGGTGTAAAATTCACATCAGTGGATGACACCTGTAAAGCAGCCCTGAGAATCACAGCCTATCAAAGAGTGAATGGCAGATCACTCGCGGTTGTTTTGCAAGAAGACTGTGCTGACGAATACCTGAACCTTGCGCAGGATGTTTTCCCAGAGAGCAGCATGTTGGATGACTGGCAGGATGTTACTATCAATATTGGCTCATGAACATTACATGCATTCTGCACGTATGACTTGGGGGGTTGCGTGTTGAAGTGTGTATGTATGCATATGAGTGTGTCCAATTGTGCAATGGATGATGATATCTTAATAACAAAAAATAAAAAGTGCAGGGAGGAGAAAGATAACTTGTGCTCATTTTGTCATTGACTTGCAAAAATGAGTGTATTTCAAATTGAAGGTAAAAGTCCCCAAACTTGATGTATCATCTTCAATGCAGTCATCTTGTGTGAGAAGTGATACTCCTTCCAGTGCATAGCAGCTGAGACAATTGAATTAGTATCAGGCCTCAGGCCTGTGACTGGCAGTAACTGGGCATTTCAGGCGTATTTAAAGATGACAATTCATCTTCAGTTGCGTATGACAGGTGCTGGATGGTTTTGTATTTCCCCCTTGACTTTTATTTCTCAACAGCGGCTATCCAAGCAGGCTAACAGGTAGGTCACTTTTGAATATAGCCGTAAGCTGATGATATGAAAGCTGATTTCTTATAACTTTTCAAAGAGGTCTTCTAGATTAAAAATGCTGTTTTCTAATCAGGTTTTTAGGTTGGATGGGAAATCTATGGACGACATATGATTCTCGAACATTGCTTCCCACACAGCGCAACTTGGATCTGATGTCAAGAGGAATTGGATGGATAGGGGTAACCTAGGCGAGAAAACCAAAACACATCCCGCTTCTAACAATCGATCAGTTCCGCGATCAAAATAACTCTCAGCTCGCTGGCGAGGACCGCATGCACGAGCTAATCGTCAATGGGATAAGCAAGCATATAGGAGGCCCCGGAGAAATGCTCGCACGACGAAAACGGGTAAGGCCAGAGAGCTTGCTCAAGAGGTATGAAGCTTCAGCCAGGGCAAGATACAAAATGTTCTTCTAGAAAGTGCATGCATTGGTTTTTCTGGAACCTCGGAATCCAGGTCGAAAGTATTGTATATTGCTTAACTCGACGGCAGATTTTACTCCTGGATAGACAGACAGATCCTTGGTTGAACCGTTGAACTTTGAAGAGTGATGATGAGGTTGGACATCCAATGGATCACTCCAATATCGCTTCTCGAAGCTTAGAGTTTGCATCATGTGACATCCCCGCTTGGCCAGTAATTTGGGATCTTGTGTGCTAGTTACATTCAACATCGCCGCAGAAAACTCACAACTTCGGAGCTGATACCATTTAACCAACAGCAACAAGTCCCCGGTGTACATAGTTGTTTGAATATCGCCCCCAACTTCCTCTATGTCAAGGCTCATTTCGCCATTGTTGCGTTATTATACTCCCCCTTTAAACCCTTCAGGCGCCGTTGCGACGGCTGAAGAGACGCCCAATGGCGACCTCCACGCAGAGCATCAGTGCGCTGCTCCAACGAAGCACAATCGACGACCATGAAGAGGTCATCAAGGCTTGCAATGCGGTGTTGAAAAATTCGAAGCACGATCTCCACGCCCTCCATGTAAAAACTGTCGCCCTGGTGAAATTGGACCGCTTCGAAGACGCAATTCGAGTCGTCGAGGAAGGCGGGGATGCGCTCAAGAATCGGGTCCCGCTGGAGTGGTCTTATTGCTTGTACAAGATTGGGAAGCTGGAGGATGCTATAAAGATTGCTGCAAGTGCTGAGACTGGAAGAGGAGGAAAACATGTTGAGGCCCAAGCTGTACGTTCGTCGGCCTCCTGAACTCGGGATATCGCGTTGTTCTGCGGGATGGTCACTTATGAATATACCTCTAGACATATCGTGCAGAACACTTCCGTCGAACTGCAGACATTTACAAGGAGCTATCCGCTGAGGACCCAGCCCTAGCGGGTGAAAAAATTGATGTGCGAATTAATTCCCGAGCAACGGAGGCACAACTCCAGTGGGCTGGATTGGGAAACCTGGTTCAGAATACAAAACCTAGCCGGGAAGACCTAGAGGGATTCGAAACGACCTATAATGTGGCATGCGGTGCAATAGCGAGGGGGAAGTTGGAAGCTGGAGGAGCACTACTGAAACGAGCAAAAGGCTTGCCTCTCTATCTCCCCAATATGCCCTGGCTCCAACCATGTTCAATATCTAACCGATTAAACCTCAGAGCTTTGCAAATCATCCGATGATCTTACACCTGAAGACAAGGTGGCGGAACTTCTCCCTATTACCGCCCAACAATTATATGTGGCGCTGAAGCAAGGGAAAATCGACGAAGCCAAAAGCCTTTCTTCAGAAATCAATATAGCTGAGTATGTTTTTTTTAAAAAAAAACAAAAACAAACACTAATTTGCTGAAGAGAATTAACCTTTGTTATTACAGAATATCCGAGTTTTCGACAAAGAAAATAGCACAAAACAACATTCTTCTTGCTTCCGGAACAGAATCAAATCCATATTTCCTCCACAAAAATTTCCACGAGATCCCTACCTCAACTGATGGCGACAAATTATTTTCCTTCCAAACTAGAGCACTTACCGGAAACTCGTACGTGGTAGACCTTCTGGTCCGCAAATTCGATGGCATAGCAAGATCAACCGAAAAGGCTCTCTCCCAGCATCCATCTCCCACCCTATCACCTGACATCAACACCCTCTCTGTTTTCAACATTGCCGCTCACGTGTTGGATGGAACAGGCAAAGCCTGTCTCAAGGAAGTGCTTCCCCTGCTAGAAAAGAGACCAAAAGATATTGGCCTCATCCTCACAATCATCCAACTATATTTTGCAGCCGGAAACGTCAGCTCTGCCATCTCTACCCTAGAAGCATTCCTGCAACGACTCGACAAGTCAATATCAGAGTCTGACAAAGATATCCGGTTCAACCCGGGGCTTCTCAGCATACTGATTTCCCTCTATAAACTCCAAGGCCGCAGAAGCCACATAAGGGCAGAGCTCGCGAAAGCTGCATCGCATTGGCTATCGCGTCCGGACGGATCTCCCCCTCTCCTCCGCGCCGCCGCTTCATCGCACCTGGCCTCTGGCAACCCTTCAGACCTTGCCTTCGCCGGTGAAATTTTCAGCAAACTCTATGATGCCGATCCTAACGACCGTGTTGCGATTGCGGGTTGCATTGCATCATACGCAACGATATCACCCGATAGAGTGAAATCGATTGTAGATAAACTCTCCCCCATCCAAGATCTAATTTCCGGCATCGACGTTTCTTCCCTAGAAGCTGCCGGAATCCCTTCCATCACCAACACCGCGACAACAAAAACGATCACCTTAACTACAGCCACCACCCCCGCTCCAGGGAAAAGCAGCCGCAAGAGACCAGCAGCAGACGACTCCAGCAAGCAAGAAACCAAGAAGAAACGAGTTCGCAAATCGCGATTACCAAAGGACTACGATCCGAACAAGAAACCGGATCCGGAACGCTGGTTGCCACTGCGCGATCGCTCGAGTTATCGGCCTAAGGGGAAGAAGGGGAAGCAGAGGGCAGCGGAACGTATGCAGGGAAGTGTAGGTAATGAGAAGATTGAGGAGTCGGCTGCTTCGACGCCTGTTATACAGCCAAAGACTCAGGGTGGAGGGAGTGGAGGGGGTTCGAAGAAGAGGAGGGCAAAGGGGAAGAAGTGAATGTGGGAGGACAGTTATGTGCGAGGACCAAAGTTGGGTATATGAATAGAGCTTCTTTCTTCATATCGTGTACTACATGCGTGATGATCTTGGGGACTTTCACTTCATTTAGTTGTTGGGTTAGATGGGTGGTATTTATTTCAAGACTGACTATATTGACTTGGTTTATTTGTCTGCTAGCGTTTTCACCCACACATAGCATTTATAAAACAGGCAGAAACAAGTTCTAGATATGCTCACCCAGCTGAAGTTTGCGTACACAGATTGCTCTTCGATTTTTCCTCTCCTTCCCATTCAGGTGCTCTACGATCTCCGATATCAACTGGATATAGTCAAGTTGGCAGAATATGCAGAGCAGCCAGAATGTTACACCGGAACCCGTCTGCCATAAATATATATATATATATATATATTGATATCTTGGCATCCGCCCTTTGTCTTTGCTCTGGGTCAAGTGTAGCGAAATACCAAGAGAAGCACCCTTGAGGGGTTGCATAAGCCAGATGAAACGGCATATATATATATATAGGAGTTTGATCTTTACATGGTTGCCCTACAACTGAAAGAGGGAATGAGACTGCGCCAAGTAGACTGTTCGTCCCTTGACTGGCATTTGCGATGAAATGGCGGAATATCACGGCCGCGATTCTCTGTTATATCATCTCATGGGAAACAATACGAAAGTGCATTGAATGAAATACATAGTCATAACAAGGACCTTGAAATGATTGAATCCCCAGTCCCTTTTTCCGGCAATCAAGTTCCAACGGATGCAGCGGGGGCGGTGCATGATCTGATGTGGCTTGTGAGACAGATATCTAGATAGGTGGCTATGCACCCGTATTGGCAATTATTCCCGCAACTGCCCGGGCGTAAGATGAGTTAAAAAGCTGTATTACGTGCCCCTCCCAATTCCGGATGAAATACACCTTACCTATGCTTGTCGGTATGGAGGACTCCTCCATATATGGTCCTAGGGAAACCAACGTCCTTCGGCATTGCTGGGTGCCTGCAACCCCAAGAACGAACCTGGATTAATGCAGGCTGAATGGTGTATTCTTCATATCCGGAGCTTCACCATTCGCAGTATCCGCGAGCAATGAAAGCACCCCGCTATACACCGTAGGTACGCCCATCTATCCATGGATGTCAGCATCCAAGTAATCGGCCGGCGGTCACTACCGTGCACTGGTACATAGCAATACACCGATCACCGATGGAACTGGCATACAGACGGGTTGTGTCCCAGTCTTTTCCAGAGACTGCAGCTTTTCTTTGCCCCGCTGAACGTCATAATTACAGCCACGGGTACGGGCGTACTGTAACGCCCTCCACAGGATTCTTTTCCGAGTGTATATAAAAACTCTCTGCGTCCGCTGTTGGCTGCCCATCTCTGCCTATCTTCTTCTCTAGCATATCTCTCGGTGACCATCTCACTCTCACTCTCATTTGTCTTTTTGACTTTTTGACTCTCAAAGTTCAGTATGGGTGTAAGTTCCTGTCCCTGAGTCCTTCCAATGATACCCCGCCATTGTCTTAGGGTTTTTGCGACCCGCGGATGTCGGAAAATTTATATAAGTTTTTCTCGATGTGTATCTATGCCATCAAAATGGCTGACAGCACGTCCCTCTGGATTACCATGATATAATTAGCTCGCTTCAAAGATGGCTGCAGCACAGTCAGCCGCTGGTGGCCCTCCTTCGGGCTATCCTGGTGGTCCTCGGCCAGCTGGAGGTCCTACGCAAGGCGCATATGTGAGTTCGCCCATTCGTAACCCCCAATACGCATACAGATATTGGATCGCAGGCAATGTCGATAGGACAGAAGTGGGAGAGATCTGAAATGGGCCCTCTGACAGACATGAACGCTTGTTTTTTGTGGATGCTTGTTCTAACTGAGTATCGCCATGGCAGCCTGGCCAAACCCAGCAATATCAGGCATATCCAGGTGCGCAAACACAAGGTCCACCCCCAGCGGTAAGCGAATCACAGCCCCCCTGCCAGCCCAGCAACCCCCGTTGCACACTAGTTTTGGCCTGAGAAAAAAAAAAAAAAAAAAAAAAAAAACCTGCCCAATCTGCTCCTTACCACTTCTCTCTTAACTACATCACCGTCCTCGCCTCTTTGCTTCATTATCCGTCTCTTCATTTCCTGTTTCCATCTGGCTGTTACCTGCCGGTGTCTCTTCCAACCAAACTCTCTCCTGGGGCGTACCGTTTGTTTTGATTACACCGTTCTCTGCGCCGCAGTCATGCATCGACAGCATAATAGCCAACAGTATCCTGGACAGTCATACCCGAGTTCGCCGCAACCCCCGTACCCCGCGTCTTCTCAACCGCCTCAACCCCACCAATATGGACGACCAGGAATGCCTTCCACTCCATCTCCAGTCCCGGGTTACCAGGCTTCCTCTCGACCTCCGTACCAGCAGAATTATCAACAGCCTGCTTATGGCCAACAACCGCCAGGAGCATATGGACAACAACAGCAACCACCGCTGCCTCAGCAGCAGCAATATGGAATGCTTCCGCAACAACCTCCTTATGGACAGCAGCCTTACAGCCAGCAGTACCTTCACAACCAGCAGCACCCTCAACAACACCAACCCTATCCACAGAATCAACCCCCTTACGTTCGTTGATTTCCTATCTTGTTCACGTCTCTCTTTTCTTGATTTTATTTTATTTAGCTCTTTCTTTTTTCTTTTTTTCTTTTTCCGGCTTCGCTTACTATTTTTGCTCTAAAAGTCAATGCATACATAAAAGCGTACTGTACTAACAAACGATCATGATGTCACAAAGCAGCCCGGCCAATATCCTCCCCAAGGCCATCCCCAGGGAGCTCCGGGTTATCCACCCCAGGGAGCTCCGCAATATGGTGGCCCCCCACAACCCCCCGGGCCTCAGTTGATCGCCGCCTATAAGCAAATCCTTTTGAGTACTGTTCAGGAAAAGAACCTTCAAGCAATGTACCCCCCAAATTCACCGGCCCTCGATCAAATTGCTTCACGAATCACCAACCAGATTGATCAGCTCTGTGCTACATGGCGCGTTCCCCGGGAGGTGGGACAAGACATTATCAAACTGGCCCTTTTCGACATCATCCTATACATCGATGACAGCGGCTCCATGCAATTTGAAGAGAATGGTGATCGCATCAAGGATCTCAAATTGATTCTCAACCGTGTCACTTATGCCGCTACCCTCTTCGACGACGATGGCATTCAGATCCGCTTCATGAACTCTGACGTGCAGGGCGATAACATCCGCGGCGAACAGCAGATCGAACAACTCATCAACAACATTCAGTTTAAGGGTCTGACCCCGATGGGAACGAGCTTGAGGAATAAGGTCCTGGAGCCGTTAGTGCTTCGTCCAGCGCGAAGCGGTCAACTGAGGAAGCCAGTCCTGGTCATTACCGTTACTGATGGACAGCCTGCTGGAGAGCCGCAGGGTGCTGTATTTGATGCTATTAGGCAGGCGAGCAGTGAACTGCAATCGCTTCCCAAGTATGGGGCTGGCGCAATCTCGTTCCAATTTGCACAGGTCGGGAATGATTTGAAGGCCCGCGAGTTCTTGAGCAAGCTTGACGAAGAGCCCGGTATTGGTGGGCTGATTGACTGCACATCCAGTAAGTTAACGATACTATTATATTAACTCCAACAAACTGAACAGGGCCAAAGAGATCGGTATTCCTAACAGCAACAAAAACAGACTTCGAAGTCGAACAGGATGAGATGTCCCGCGCCAACCCACCCGTCGACCTAACCCCAGAACTCTGGGTAAGTT
Source organism: Paracoccidioides lutzii (assembly GCF_000150705.2). NCBI lineage: Eukaryota > Fungi > Ascomycota > Eurotiomycetes > Onygenales > Ajellomycetaceae > Paracoccidioides > Paracoccidioides lutzii. The sequence continues at coordinate 54,849 of NW_015440977.1, read as the reverse complement.
CCGAGCTACCACCACCCACCCACCACCAACCACATCATAAAAAACAAACATATAAGCAAAAGAGAAAGAAAGAAACTAACCAAATCAAACCCACCAGCTCACCAAAATGATCCTCGGCGCCATCGACTCCTCCTACGACTCCAAAGACGAAAAGTCAAACCATCCCTCTAACTCCGGCATCCGCCTTCGGCCACTACAAGGCCAATACGGCACCCCACCACCCCAAGGCCAGTATGGCGCCCCGCCACAACAGGTCCAGTACGGCAGCGGTGGCTATCCGGGGGGCCCTCCACCACCTCAACAGGGCGGGTATGGCGGCTATCCCCCTCAGGGAGGGTACGGTCAGCAGCCGCAGGGCGGCTATGGTCAGCAGCAACAGCCCCAGGGAGGGTACGGCCAGCAGCCACAGGGCGGGTATGGACAGGCTCCGCCCCAGGGTGGGCAGGGAGGATATCCCCCGCAGGGAGGCTATGGGGCTCCCGGACGATATTAGGGTAGTTTTTCCACCGGGGGTGGTGGATTTTGAAACGTGAATGTCCAGTTTGGCCCCGCCCCTGGAAGTTTTTTTATTTTTATTTCTATATATTTTTTTTTTTTTTCCAGCACTCCTTTCCCTCCACCCCTGCCACTTTTTGCCCTTATATCAATGTATTGCTTAATGATATTTTGTAGTTTTCTTTCCTTTTCTGCATGCCATTTCGGTATGTTGAATGTGGTCATGACTGTTTCCTTCTCCTACCCCCCCCCTTTTTTTTTTTCCCACCCCTTTCTTTCAAAGTTTCGTTTTAGTTAGTAAAATGGAAAGGGACATGTGGATGTATTTTTTCTTCTTCTGTTGATCTGTATCAAAAGGTAGTTAGCTCTTCAGCGGCTAGTTATATATCTGATCTTGACCCTGTGTGAAAGTCATAACGGTTAACGATTGGTGTGGAAGCGGGTATTGTGAAGATGTCCCTTCAGAAATCCTTCCACCATCGACGTTGCCTCTTCCCCTGGCCCTTTCTTTGTGATGTCAAGATATACAGTTATTATTCCTTTCTTTGCTTTTGATTTCCTGACCCTCTTAAACTGTGAGACATTTTTCTCTCCCCGGGTGTGTGTCGACTATGACGTCAATCGCCACATGGAACATCCCACGCAAGCAACCAGCTCTCAATGGGGACATTCCCAGTTGTCAATACATGACCGCAAGGTTGAATTTTTCGTAGATGTCCCACCCCTGGTCTTCGTCCTCGTCCATGTATGTATAGAGGCCAATTGCTCCCTTCTCTTTCTCTTGAGCGGAACGTGTTCAGAGAAAGGAGGGAGACAAAACCTTGCAAGGAGAATGAGCCAAGGGAGTGCAAGGCGCTATCCCTCATCTAGCCTAGCCTCTGCAGAGGGGGGGCTGCCAGGGCAAGGGACGGAAGTGGCTTATATCAGCAGTATGGAGGCTAACTAACTAACTCTCTTAGTTCACTAGTTAACTAGTGAGCTCACCACGCGGGCTCTCTCTGGATGCATGCATCATTGGGAGAAAATGGTGGTTGTTTTTACTTAACTTACCCCTGGAACAATCAGCGGCCGACAGGCCTCTAGGGTGATAGGTGTGTGTCTGCTCCCCACAGTCTCAGCGATTGATCCATTGATCGATCTCATCCCTTCCCTCCCCCCGACACCTCTACTGCCGTAGTGGGGTTCATGAGTGATCCTAGATAGTATCCTTTTTTTTTTCTCAGAAGCATCCCGAGTTAACTGAAGTTGAACAATGCCCCCCTCCTTTTGTCCGGTGAGTTTCAATTGCATGCGCTCATTAATGAGTAAGTAAACAAGCTCTGGTTTAAATCTGTTCTTTGGATCTGGGGTAACGTTTGTTAAAAAATAAATATAGTTACCTTCTTGGTCGGCGAACCTTGGGAAGCTTAACTGGCCAGTTAGGTTAACTAGCTATGCGTCAAATCGGCACTGCTGCTGCCTTGCGAAATATATAATAGTATTACTACTTAAACCATTTTCAGGGCGACTCCAGGCCCTTAACCCCAACCAACTACTCCCCTCCCCCCAAAGACGATGAAAGTTACTTTCAATATCTTATGGTTCTTTAGTTCTTCCATCTATATTCCTCCCCTCACCTCTCTCTCTCTCTCTCTCTCTCTCTCTCTCTCTCTCTCTCTCCCCTACCAGACCGTACCCAATCTCTACAATCTCGACGCTCGTGGGTCCACGCTTTCCTGCGGTTTCTCCGTGGAGCCACCGTCCGCGGTCGGCTGTGCATTGGCTTAGACTCAGATTCCCAGCAAGGTCCAAACCCTGTTATCAAGGTAATTAAACTGACAATCACCAACAAAACACTTGATTTCATTTAAGCTCAACCGAGCAGCGTCTAACTGATCTTTGGTTTTTTTTTTTTTTTTTTTTTTTTTTTTTTTTTTTTTTTTTTGTTTTCATCAAAGGTAACTTTATTTATCGCCTGTCCCGGGAACCAACCATACACCCGAATTATTCCCTTGAATCCCCAACAATCCCTCGTGCCCTTCTGTCAACTGTTTCTGACCCTACACCCAAGGAGAAATAATAAGGAATACTGTCTCCCATGGTCGTTGTGTAAATGAGAGTCCCGGGCCACGCGTACATCCTGTTAATTAGTCGTCTCTCCCCTGCATTACAGTGCTTCAAGAACGTCTCTCGCCTTGTTCCCCCCCCTCCATGCCAACTCGTGTCGATTCGTTGGTCGTACCTTGAATTTACCTCCCTCCTGCCTCCTTTCCGTTCTGTATAATTAATATACGTACTCCCGGAGAGGGCTAACCAGTCGGATATTTGTCATTTCTTTCCTCCCCGTTTCTTGATTTTGCTCCTCAGATGTCGATGCGTAAACATTTTCCCACCCATTTTACAATGTGCCACCTCTGACAATGCGATTAATTCCGCTTAACAAACCCTTGTCCTACCTACATGCGAAATATCCTCTATTTCTATCCTCTATTTCCGTCCAATTCTATCTATACGTCTGGAAAACAGTTCCAGTATATCAGACTTCGGGAGGCGATAGAAGTGTGACCCAACTACAAAGGAAGGAATCCATATCCCCATACTTATATAATACTACTGGCGGTTAACGGCTGGATACCAAACAAAGGAGGAGGGAAGATCTAATTTTGGATACCAGGGCAACCTGATGGCGGAGCATGATGGAAACTCGGGAACTGGAGGGTTGAGTCCTCGATTACCACGCCGTGCCTCCTCGAGGTTGCCACTGAGAGACAGCATTCTCGGAACAGACACTGGAGAGAGAGAAGGTGATGAGAGCGTTCTGCTTCAAGATTTTGGAGCGCGGAATGAAGCCGATCCTGGAAGACCAGCGGATGGCGGGGATGGCGGGGGGCGTGGGAGACATCCCAATGCTCCAGGGCGTGTGCATGCTTCACTGGATACTCCTAGACCTGCGCTGCTGAACCTGGATATGCCCCAGCGGAGACCGTCACAGGCTCGTGTCCGCTTTTCAACAGATCTAGAGCGTACTCCGGACACTAGTGCTCAGAGCCTGGTACGAGAATTTCCTGCTGGAGCCGGAGAGGACGGTAATAGGCGTGCCCCTGGCTTGGGACTGACATTGGACACATCCTCCCCGACTTCACTATCAGATCCACGACGCTTCTCCCCGCAAAGCGCTGGTGAGATGATATCGCCACGCTCATCTACAGACGCTGTCTCTTCCTTACATGGTGTTCCTCCCATCTCTCCCATCTCTCGAAGTCGGGGTTACTCGCTGCGACGATCTCTCTTTACTCGGAACATTGCCAGCCAATCAGAGGAGGATGGGACGAATATTGAATTAGACCGGGAGCTGCCATCTGGAAATGAGGCTCTGTCACGGGTCTCTTCTAAGCAACAACAGCACCTACATCCGGAGAAGACCAATCCAGAAGTCCTTGTCCCAGCCACAGCTAGCACTAAGGATGAAGAATCCACCACATTCACCGACCCGAAGGACCTATTAAGGGAAAAGCTACCATACTCTGTCAGGGCTGCCGCATCTAAAGTGCGTTCCACGCATGAATTCGCGCTGGGCCGACTGAAGAATTTTACAGATGTTTTTCGCAGATATGTCCTGCGCATCAAAGAAATCCCTCCTAGCAAGGATGGCCGACATATCGATCTTAACGTACGGCGGCAATACCCTCTCATTGACGAACGGACGGGAAGACAGTATGTCAGCAATCACATACGGTCTAGCCGATACAGCGCGTGGAGCTTCTTCCCGCGACAATTGGTAGCACAATTTTCAAAATTTGCGAATTTCTATTTCCTAGTCGTTTCAATTTTACAATTGATACCAGGTCTGAGTACCACAGGCACTTTCACCACCTTCGTTCCGCTGATGGTTTTCGTTGGTATTTCTATGGGGAAGGAAGGGATTGATGATCTACGTCGATACCGATTAGACAAGGAGGAGAATAATCGTATCGCCTACATTCTTCGGCCCCGCAACAACAATAAGGGTAATAACGATTCCTTGGAACCCAAGAATTCTAAGGACACCGAGTCTGAGTTAAACAGTAATGGTGGGGAATACTGGGCTCCGACGAAATGGGTGGACATTCAGGTGGGCGATGTAATCAAGCTATCGCGCGATCAACCAGCTCCTGCCGATCTCGTCCTTCTCCATGCCGAAAATGTGAACAACATCGCATACATCGAGACCATGGCGCTGGACGGCGAGACAAACCTGAAGAGCAAGCAACCCTGCCCTCCCGTCGCAGAGACATGCAGGACAGCAGAAGATGTCCTCCACAATACATCCATTCACTTCACCGTCGAAGATCCCAACATAGACCTCTATAAATTCGACGGCAACGTCACTGTGGGCCAGGAGAAATTACCCCTGACCAATTCAGAGGTGATATACCGCGGTAGCATCCTGCGGAATACCCACGAAGCATTCGGGATGGTCATATACACGGGTGAAGAGTGCAAGATACGCATGAACGCCAATAAAAACCCGCGCATAAAGGCGCCCGCACTACAGACGGTGGTGAACCGCGTTGTCGCGGTTATTGTTCTGTTCGTCGTCGTCCTTGCCTCCGCGTGTACGATTGCGTATAAGTTCTGGTCGCGAGATGTGGAGGATAAGTCGTGGTATCTGGAGCATGCGGATGTGTCGTATGGGCCGATTTTCACGTCGTTTCTGATTATGTTTAATACCATGATACCTATATCGCTTTATGTCAGTTTGGAGATTGTGAAGGTTGCGCAGATATTTTTTTTGAACGATATTGATATGTATGATGAGGCGTCGGATACGCCGTTGGAGGCGAGGACTTCGACGATTAATGAGGAGTTGGGGCAGGTTAGGTATGTCTTGACCTTTTCTACATTTTTATTTGTTTATTTGTTTATTTTATTTTATTTTATTTTATTTTTTTTTTTAAGAAAAAACCACTCTGGGTATTTTCGTGGAAACACAATTTGGTAAAGATTACTAACACCATGCTAAATTAACAACAGTTACATATTTTCCGACAAAACAGGCACGTTGACCGATAACTCCATGAAGTTCCGTAAAAATGAGCGTTGCAGGCACTGCATGGCTTCATGATACAGATTTACAAGAGGAAGCTGCCCGAGAGGCAGATCGCAAGATGCTTCTACATAAAAAGCGCCTCTCCAGAGGGAAAAGGGCCGCCTCGTGGAAATCAGCCACAGATGATCACCAAGCCGTAGCCAGGAAATCCGGCGTTTCAACGTACAGATGCAATGAAGCCTCATCCCCCACCCCCACCCGCTGGAGGTCAAACAGGAGAGGCAGAGCCCACTATGGAGGGCGGACTGTGGAGATGCTAGAATATATACAGCAGAGACCACATACGATGTTCGCGCGCAAGGTGAAATTCTTCATCCTGGCCCTCGCCCTGTGCCACACGTGCTTTCCAGAACGTGACAGCGACGGCAATATTTCGTTCCAGGCTGCATCCCCAGATGAAGCTGCTTTGATCGTTGCCGCGGAGGAAATGGGCTATTTAGTCGTGGATAGACAGCCCAACACGCTAACCATCCGACTCACCCCAGCAGGACAAGACGGAGAAGATGCTATTGAAGAAGTCTATGAGATTTTAGATGTCATTGAGTTTTCCAGTGCGCGGAAAAGGATGTCCATTGTCGTCCGTATGCCAGATCGGCGTATTTGCATCTTCTGCAAGGGTGCAGATTCGGCGCTTATAAGCCTTCTAAGACGGTCGCGTCTTGCGGCGGAAAAAGTTGCGGAAATCGAAACGCGTGCCAACCGTAGGAAGTCTCTTGAGGCTAAAGAGGTTATGAGACGGAATAGCGAACACGTGCATCGCAAGGACAGCATGCGGGCTAGCATGAGTATTGGCCGTCCTAGCTTTGCAACTGTTCGTCGGTCTAGTGTTTCGGGGAAAGTGCATCCGTCATTACGGGACAGTATCAGTGTTTGGCTCCGTGATCGGGAGACGGATGGCGGTTTGGAGCTGAGAGATGATAAGGACGACCACTATTATAGTCCACGACCATCTGCGCAATTTACCCCGCGAACATCTGGAGTGCTTTCGGAGTCTCGCCCGTCGTTTCAGGTGGATGATAGCGAGGGGTTGGTCGAGGAGGCGATGGTGGTGAATGAGGCGATGGTTTTCGAGAGATGTTTCCAGCATTTGAATGACTTTGCGACGGAGGGATTGCGAACACTATTGTATGGGTATCGCTTTATTGACGAGGAAGATTATCAGAAGTGGAAAGCTGTCTACCGCGAGGCGACAACGAGCTTGGTGGATAGGCAGGAGAAGATCGAAAGGGCTGGGGAGCAGATTGAGGCACAGCTGGAGCTGATTGGTGCCACCGCTATTGAAGATAAGCTTCAAAAGGGCGTCCCTGAGGCGATTGATAAACTGCGACGTGCCAATATTAAACTTTGGATGCTTACTGGGGATAAGCGAGAGACGGCGATAAATATCGGTCATTCTTGTCGGTTGGTGAAGGACTATTCTACAGTGACGATATTGGATCATGATGCTTGTGATGTTGAGCGGACGATCTTGGAAACGACGAGTGAGATTTTGAAGGGGGGTTCTGCCCATTCCGTGGTTGTGGTGGATGGGCAGACGCTGTCGATTATCGAGGCAGATGCGATACTTCAGGAGCGCTTTTTTGATCTAGCAATTCTAGCGGACTCTGTCATCTGTTGTCGTGCTAGTCCCAAGCAGAAGGCGTTCCTTGTCCAATCGATTCGGAAGCGGGTCAAGAAATCAATCACACTTGCGATTGGCGATGGTGCCAATGATATCGCCATGATCCAGGAAGCGCACGTGGGGATTGGCATCACCGGCAAGGAAGGTTTGCAAGCTGCTAGGATATCCGACTACTCAATTGCGCAGTTTAGATTCCTGGTCAAACTCCTCCTCGTCCATGGCCGCTGGAACTACATCCGTGTATGCAAATATACCCTAGGCACATTCTGGAAAGAAACCATCTTCTACCTGACCCAAGCCCTCTACCAGCGTTGGAATGGCTACACGGGGACCAGTCTCTACGAACCCTGGTCTTTAAGCATGTTCAACACCTTCTTCACCTCCCTCCCCGTCATCTTCCTCGGAATTTTCGAAAAGGACCTCTCAGCCTCTACCCTCCTTGCTGTCCCGGAACTGTACACCAAAGGCCAACGCAACGGTGGCTTCAACGTCAAACTTTACGTGGGCTGGGCCTTCATGGGCAGCTGTGAAGCCATGATCGTCTACTTCATCATGTACAGCCTCTTCGGCCGCGCGTTGTTTACCCTAGACAACGGTGTCTTCGCCATGGGCTTGCTCACCTACACCGCCTGCGTAATAATCATCAATCTCAAACTACAACTGCTCGAAATTCGCTACCGCACAGTCATGGCAGCTATATCCGTCATCCTTTCCGTCAACAGTTGGTTCGTCTGGAACTTAATACTCTCAGCCCGTTACAAGATCAACGCAATCTACAACGTCCGCGACAACTTCCTGTCACGCACCGGCCGCAACCTGCTCTGGTGGGTGACCCTTTTCCTCATCGTGATGACCGTGATTCTCTTCGAAATATCCGTGACGACATTGCGTGTCACCCTTTTCCCGACCGATGTAGACTATTTCCAGGAGTATGAACAGGATTTGGATATTCGGAAGCGGTTTGAGGAGGCGGCGGCGTTGGAGTTGCAGCAGGGGTGGGATCGGGGGACGAAGAAATCGAGCTTGGAGGTCTTGAGGGAGGCGGAGATTGATGCGGAGAGGGAGATGCAGGTGCAGGAGTTGCTGGATCGGAGGGCAACGGTGGTGGAAGGGGAAGCGGCTGGTGGGCATTCCGGGAATTCTGGAAGTGGCCGTGGCTACGGTGGTGGACGTCGATATGGTCTGGGGAAAGAAGGGAAGAAGCATCATAATAATGTTCAGATGGAAGAGGCGGACTTGGGAAATAATCGGCCCTCTATGAATGGGTAGCGTAATTTCGTTTCCCTATCCTTCAAACTCTTTTTTTTGGTGTTGACTAGTTTTTGGTTATTGGACTGAGTGTGTGGTAGACACTTGCTCTCCCGGTTCTCTCTCCCTTGGATTTTACTCCTTTACTTGGCCACCTCTTCGAGGTGTGTGTTTGGTTTTTGCGTCTTACGTGACATATGCATAATGATTCCCCTGTCTTAATGCTCTACTTTTTTTGGGTATTTTGATGCTTTAGACTTGATCGATTAGTTGGGCTTAAAACTGAATTTATTGAGAATAGACTGATTTATATTTTGCTATTTTTTCTGGCTTTCTTTTCCCCCTATTTCTCCTGGACGCCTGATATATTTTATATGTACGATGGATTCCATCACTTCTTCTTTATCTCTGCTTCATTATCTTTACAATTATTGCTTCTGTAGAAACATGCCCTACTCCGGATTGAGCAGGTTCATCCCTCATTTCTTGATTGTGAAACCCTT